>NW_027278838.1:425000-592200 GCF_046629955.1 Centroberyx affinis | reverse complement strand
CATATTTTTTTCCATCAAAAAGCCCATAGAAACCCTGGAAATCAAATTATGGATATTAGAACAAGGTGCAGACTGTCAGCTTGGTCATGACTCAATTAAAAAAAAAAAATCATAAAAGATCTTTGTCCAGGTGGATACAGTAACTTTTTATGATGGAAGGGACCAATGTGGAAGGTGTCACTGTCAAATATGGTACAGTAAACATTAGCACACTAAAAATTGGGGATAATAATGGTAAATGTAAATCATTAGTGTTAAATCCTGTATCTCAGAACAAAATGCACACATACACACACACTCTCATCTGCGCTCCAGAAAAGAAACAAAAACCACAAGAAAGAATGAGACATTCAATTATTTTGAAACCCTTTATTTTCAGTGAATACAAAAAAATATTTTTCTTGAGGCCAGATAAATAGCTTTCATAGTGTATGCTATCACTTATCTTTATTGTAGTAATTTCATCATCTTAATTCTGTTAAGGGAAAAACATACAGGTATGAACACTTCAGTTTCTCCCACGCCACTGAAATGTGTCACTACATCTTAATGGTGACAGATATATCTTAATATTCTTATCACATTTATCTTTCATAGTGGCTTAAAAAGGACGAGGAAAGAAAATGACCATCCATAAAACTTCAGTGATTTTACTTGTAACATACAATAAAGCGGTTGACAGACCCAGAGCTCCAGTCCGTCCTAGTTCAGAAGCATTGTGGTACATGCCCATGGAATGCAGTACAAAAATGTGTTGTCTTCATATATATAATATACATACTTATATATATATACTGATGGTACATTTTACACAGCGACACATTTTTTTCTTCCACTGACGGACAGTTCCTCTGCCGTCCCCAAAAGGCCATATATACGGCAGAGAGAGAGAGAGAGAGAGAGAGAGAGAGAGAGAGAGAGAGAGAGAGAGAGAGACTGGGGATGGAGTTGGTACAGCATTTAGAGGAACAGTACATGAACAAGTGTGACATCAACATTAGAAAACTTCATGGACATGAAACCCACGTTCCCAAACATTAGCATGTCCAGTACCTTCCATCGACTGATGAGGTGAAGCTGTCACTCAAGCAGACCAGACGCTGTATGGGCTACAGACTAAGGCACTAATAATAATAACAATAACATCACTACAGACTTAACTGATGAGCAGTGAACCCCCACCCCCCACCCCACCATGCAAAACACTGTCAGAAAACACCTCAGAATCCCAGACCCAGCTCACAAAACTGAAAAAAGGATGGTCAGTCATGAACTGTTTGCAGCTGGCATGGGATATTGTCCTTATGTGGAAGTCAGAATCACTTAGTGCTTCCTTAAAGGTTTTATTCTGTCACCGTACGAAAGTAGTGAGGCATTTGAACCACAAAGCCATGCATTATGAGAGCAGGACCTAATCTTACAATAGTTTAATATCGAAACACTGCCCATATAGTAAGACGAGGGAGTCAAACACACTACAATCAAACTCGGTAAACAAATGGTTTATCTATTGCAGCAAGTAGCATATTCATGAAAGTTGCACGGAGCACCCTTAGATTAAGAGAGACTGACGGACAGAAAAGGAGAAGGATTAACTGCAGTGATCAGGGTTGAAGTCACTTCACTTTCAGTTCTCTTAATTCAAAACGTACCTTGGAACTGCAAATCACATAATAGTCTTCATTCGCACTGATTTTATAGATCAGATTTAACTCGATGGTAAATGATTTCCAGATTTTGAATTCTGATGGGAATCCACTTCCTGAATTTACTGGAAGTGAATCGACTCAAATCAATCCCTGGCAGTGATCCAGTATTGCTGGAACTACAACTACATCACTCTCTCCCAGTGGGAGGGGGATTCATAGGGAGGACAGGGCCGGAGTAAATCTGTTGGGAAGAGGAACCATTAGAAGAAGCACAAAGTGCATAGTCAATGAAGCGGTACCGCATTGCATTCAATGTATTCAAGAGGTCTGAGGCGTTCAGAGAGCGCTCTAATTTGCATTGAGTTGTAGCCTATCACACACCAGAAACAGGTTGCAAGTTGCCTGGATTGCTCAACCAATCTATTCCTATAGAAAGCAAAATATACAAACAATTATACAACATTGTTTCCTAGATTATTACTTAGAGTTTCTTACATCAGTTATCTGTACAGTGTTCAAGGAGTTGGGAAATTTAGCTTTGCACGGTGTGAGGAAACCAATACTGCCCCCTAAAGCACCATCCATGTTATTGCATCATGAACTTGCCATTTATACTGTATGGCTCAATAACTGACCTGCAAAGAAATAGAAAGACATCTGAATCGGTAAGAAGAAATCTGATAAGTTATGCTGCCTGGTCCAGGAACCCATCTGTAGCACTAGAGGCTCTGCTAGTGGTGGTGAACAGCTGAGGCAACTTCTGCTTGATAAAGACACACTTTCTGCTAAAAATACTTGGGAGTAACAAATATTCCTTCTACGGCAATACGTCTTCCTATGTAGAAAAGCATTCACAGGAACAGTATAATGTAATGTACTCTACTTGAGTCTTAGAGGCACAACGACACCTATACTCAAGGGCTTAGACCGGCATGTAGACTTTTCATTACATCTTAAAAATATGGTTACTTTGCATTTAAAGCCTGTCTATTTCAGGATAAAAAGTGTCGAAAAAGAAAAAAACAGTGAGTAAAAGATGCTTATACTACCGTTGCCAATAGAGGAACATTTCCATAAAACAACCATCCATTATTGAAATTTACAGCATGGTCCAAAAAACATCAATATCCCAAAACCTGCCTGCCTTCATATTAGGATTAATGACCAATGAATTACTGTGTCAAGACACTCTACGGATTCACACGATTCAAACAGATATTAAGGTGCCAAATTTGATGTCAACACATGTCACACACTGAATGCCCAACATTCACAAAATATACTGCTCTGAGATCTGTTTTCTCCTTAAGTCACATTGGGGTTATACAGCCACATGACATAAAAAGTAATACAATCAATTCTCACCCTTATACATTTTATGAACTGGGGCTGCAATTTGTAAAACGACAGAAAGAAAGTCTCGCTTAGGGGCAAACATGAGCGCATGTGATCTGTACTGTTTGTCCCAAGCATATCACATTCTGTTTCAGATTATAGCATTCATAGTAGTTACGCTGTACATGAGGACATATCGCTGTTCTTCAGTCATTTCAACACATTCCTTATATCGAGACTGTAGTTAGTTTGCGATGCCAGAGGAGGGAAAGTATTCTGTTCCAGACAGTAGTATTAGAAACTCGTTAGTAGCTGACCTTAAGACCTTTTCCAAGTGGGGTTGGTGTGGCAGCGGAGCCCACTGTAGGCCCAGGCATCACCGGTCAGTTAAGTCAGTCACAACATATTCAAAGTCCCTGTAGGCCACTACTTGTGTATGTGTGCCGTAAAAAGGACACAAAGTTGCACACAAACACAGATCTGCACCTCACACTGATACATGCGTATGCAGACAGAAAGACGGGACAGACGGACGGACAGACAGACGTCTAGCAGCGGCGAGGAGGCGGCGGTTGGTTGATTAGCTAGTTGTTGTCTTCTCGGAGCTCGCTGGGCAGGAACTTGTACTGCTGCTGCCTGATCTGAGCCAGTTTCTTCCTGGCCTCCTCCAGCTCTCGCTCCTTCCTCAGCATCTCCTCCTGGGCCGCAATGATCTGGACAGACAACACGCCAAAACCTTTTACTATACAGCACCTAATATTCAAACTGTTTCACTAGACTCCTAGACTCTGGAACAGCCTTATATCCAAAAATCTTTGTTTCATATCTTGCCTTCCCACCCATTTTTATAGATTTGCTTTTAATGATGACTTATATTTATTTTACTTTATCTATATCCTTGTTTATACAGTATCACTGGGGTTCATGTTGCTTTTTATCCTTGATTTTTTTTTTCTTAGGAAAGCAATTTGTGTGTGCAGCTTGAAAAGTGCTATATGAAAATATTATTACCATATTGTTTGCACCTATAGACACAGGAAACACTTTTATAGAGCCCAGTAAACCTTTTACAAGAGCAACAACTTACAACACTGTGTACATAAAACCTGAGCCAAAAATAATCAGTTACTGCAAAACACTTACACTACATGAAAACATTTTAGATCAAAGTCACTAGTTAGATCTGCATTAGGCTTCTCTGTATGGGACCCAATCAGTGAATGAGCTCTATTCAAATTAAATGTACTACTGGACAGTCTTACCTGTGCAATTCCACCCACAAACTTGGTCTTGACCACCACGTTGTCGTCGTCTGCTTTGTCGAACGCTGCCTTCTGGGCCGCCCGCACCAGGTTGTCTGATGCCCTCTTCACCGCATTCCCAGCAGCCTTTAGGGGAAACAGATCCATTGAGAGCAACAGCAATTAGCAGCATGCAAAAGCAAATAACAGGATGGATGTTATATTGTTCCACCTCCCATTTTCTCTAAAGCCCATTTTCTCTAAACTCTCTCAATAATAAGTGGAGAACCATCCCGTCCTCATAAAGGTCCCCGCCTGTATCAGTAGTCTCTTCATCATTTCACTGTTTTAAAGACAGAGATAGGTAGAATAATTGGTACTTTATTTAGCCCGGAGGGAAATTCAGCTGTCACAGCCGCAATAAACAACATAACAAAAAGCTGTAATAAAAGATAATAAAGAAATAAGAACACTGTAATATCCTGCTGTAAAACCACTGATCTGCATAAAAGGCTGTGATATGAGGGCCATTCTTTCCAGCAATTATGACAACAGCAATTTCAAATTTTACTTTCTTTTTTTTTTTACATAAACCCAGTATTTTTTCAGCACAGTTTGGTTATCGACACCGTTTTTGACCAAGTTGCATGCAAGATTTTTAATTATGCACAAAACATGTTTGTGTATAATTAAACATTAAAGATATAAAGTAGTGGAATGAGTCTGAAGCCTTTCTGTGCGCAGTACAATACTTTCATCTTTGTATGTGTAATTATTCCTGAATCTCGCCAGCAGCTGAGAAGACCACCATTGCTGCACTGCTACATCCTGCTGTCCCATTAGTAATTCAGCTTAAAATAGGTCACAACCTATCTATTGAGGATAAAGAGCATCATACACAACACTTGTTGTCGGCAACATCACCCATGCCCGCCCTCTTAAAAGGTACTACATGTAGCATTTTGTGTTTCTTAAAATTAAGACCACATTTCCCACAAAACCTGTTGCGTCATGTCGAAAAGAGGATGTTAGCTGTCCCCCTCCCTTTCCCTGGCATCACTCAGAGTGCATTTGTTTTGAAAAGCAAGAAGAGGGATAAGAGCCAATTACAGCCCCCACAGCGAATATGCATTCAGAGGAAGTAAGATAATGGGAAGTTGAAACTATGCAGTTAGGATAGTGGAACTGAAATAAAGCTGTGTATTACTTGCAAAGTAAAAATGAGGCCCGCTTTTTTGCTGTGAAGTAATCCAGCCGATTTCCTGCAAAATCCAACCAGGTGACACACAGTGCAAAATGCAGTGTAGAAACAGATAGAGAGCGCAATCTTCTCAGCCATGGTCTCATTTGTTTACAGTAATTATAAAAAGCACGCTGAGGAAGGCTTGATAGCCAAAATGTCTGCACCAAAACAAGAAAGAAAAATAAAATAAGAAGAAACCGAGTGTGGGCAAAACATCTTTGTTTTTTTCAAGTTTGTCTATATGAGCTGACGCACAACAATAGAGTTCTGTCTTTTACGTGACTATGTTTGGACTCTATGTTTACAGTAATTATACTAATGTCTCAAAATGAATGTGGTAACGATTGATTGATGTTAAAATTTGTATCTCGGCCTGTAGAGACTGAGCCGCGGTCTTGTTTTGCAGTGAGTCTGTACCTGTAGTCTCCTCATGGCCTCAGAGTCCTGGTCAGCTTTGACCTTACAGGCCACAAGCAGCTGGGCGGTGGAGGCCGCCACCTGTTTGGCTGAAGAGATGAGCTTCTCCTCGCTGGCGTGGCCTTGCACAGAGGCGTTGGCTGCCTCACACAGGTTGCTGGTCGCTGCTGCTACCATGCGGGCCTGAGGTGAGGGGAGAGGGAGAAGGAGAGGGAGAAATAAAAGTTTAACAACAGTCATCGCTGTTGGCAAACCGGCCCAACATCACCTCAGAATGTAATCTGCGTATATAATGGCTCTTCAGTAAACACTTACAGCTGAGATGAGCCCCTGGGACCACTGTCCGTCGTCCACGGCGTTGGCGGGGATGGAGCCCACTTTGCCCTGGGCCACCAGCTCCCTCTGGGCAGCCGAGGCAGATTTGACCAAGGCGCTGGTGGCTGCAGCGATGGACTTAGCAGCCTCCAGAATCTGCTCCTCAAAGTCCAGTGTCTCGTCCGCCTGCTGAGGGGGAGGAGACCAAACAGTCAGACTGGATGGGGGCCCTTCACTCGCCTGAAGTTGGGAACTTTTACTATTAGACCATTAATTTAGAGTATTGAGAAAGTGAAATGCCACGTAAAAACAAAGTTCATCAATGTTGAACATATCTATTCCATTTGTCAACATAAACAAGTCTCTCCCAAAGCTAGAAATAAGACAATTAGGAATTAGTGATGTCCTCAAATGACATTCACTGGCAACCAATAGGAGACAAACTTTGTGGACTATTTGGGTGATGTTCCAGTGATATGGACACATTATCTGGCCCAAAACGGTTAGGAAAATCCCAAATTAAAGTTCATTGAATGTAAAAGCTTAAAAAAACAAATAATAAGCTTTCAATATATGACAGCGACAGAAATATTACCTTAAATACAAAACAGATTTCATAGCTTTTTGCTTTGAAAGAAAATTGTCCTGAGTGAAATTTAAGAAGTCCTGTTGAGAACATTATTCCCATGGACAAACTTATGAGACTTTGTCTATGATGGGAAAGTTTCCTCTGATCCAACATTTTCAATCAATACTGAGGCAGCTGGTGACTAAGAAAAGCAAAGACGATTTCCAAAAAACAATACTAAGCGAGCTTCACACAGTCAGATACAAAACAACTCATCATGAAACTGCAATAGCTGATGAGATAGGTGCAAACAAAGACGAAACAAGACTCTGCACAAAGAATATCTATCAGCATTACCCATCCAAGTGTATTCAACTTCAGTCTGCCTATTAAAAACACCAACACACCCACCCACCCATGCATGCGCACACACACACACACACACACACACACACACAAATACATTCACAGCACAAATCTGTAGACAGAGCGGGACACTGTAGGAATATGTTTGATATATAGTTGGGACTGAATAACAACCTAATATATCAAACATATCAGACAGAGCCCTGCAGAGAAGGCCTCCGGTGGTAGGGGCAGGCAGGGAGGGAGGGGGGTTAACTGGGACCCACAGGACGGCTATACTGGGACCGGCTATAGCTACAGCTACCATAGATAGATGGATGGATGAAGATGATGAAGGAGGAGGAGAAACATGGCGGAAGTGTTGTATGGGAGAAAGGGAAAGGGCAGAAGATGATGTATAGGAAGTGGGGAAGGGGTTGTAGTGAGTTCTCGCCTGAGCGATGAGGAGAGTATCAGCTACAGATAGACTGATAAAAAGATGGATACCCAGTGAACAGGGTAAAAAAAAGTGAATGACTTAGACCGTAATAGCTATGGGATGTTCAAATTTAGAGACTCTGGTTAACTCGTGATCTTCAATCTAGGCCACAGAAAACCTGATGGGATCACGTTAACAGGGAGGAGGACAGCACAAGAGACAGAGCACCATTTCTCTGAATATCACGACAGCAAAACCCGTTATTTTGTTCATGTGCGGTGACACCGGGTACCTATATTTTCAGATACACCATAAAAACGACATACAGATGCTTATAGACAGCCATAGAGCATCGATAAAGGACAAGAAAAAAGCAGTCATGCTTCTAGGCTTCGCTACAAAGAAAATACACTGGTTTGATATCTGTACAGTTCAAAGACTTATATTCAAAAAGAGAGGTTCAAATTGAAACGGTACCAATGCTCTCAGCTGGTGCAAGGAGGGGAACAAAAGAGGAGGCATTGTCATCTTTGGAGTCTGCAAATGTGGTGCAATGATTGCACACTTAAGCCATTTAGTTCTCAGATTTCAGCCTTTAAATGTGGTGTGCACCAAAATGTATTTAATTAAAAACACATTCCCAGATGGAGTAGTGCCTTTGTCCAATCAGACAAAGGCACTGCTCCATCTGGGAATTATGATATAAAATAGCCTCCAGCGGATGCAAGAAAGTCCACTGAAATCTACTGACACCAAATCTACTGTGTAAAACACTGACCAATTTAATGAAATTCAACAATTTGTGAGCGGTACCCTAATGTCTTATTCCTGCGATACAGAGTTTAACCCCAGAATATTTTCCTCTTAGACTGGAGAAGCCTCTGACACACTGAACCAAGTAGAACATGACTTTCTTTTCAACTGGATTGCAACTCTGTCAGGAGAAACACTGCCGTGACATCATATCTCCTCATTGACTTCTCTTCCATGTACTGGCATAGTCCCGGTGCATTATGGGCAGTGTAGTCACCTACCTTGGGTTTGGCTCGGGGTTTCAGCTGCTCCAGTTTCTTAGCTGCAGCTTCGATGGATGCTGCTGCCCCAAGCAGCTCAGTTTCCGCAATTACGGTTGGATCCTCAGGGTCCACCCACTCCGAACCTGAAGCACGCACACACCACACACACACACAGTCAGCACTCAAGATATGAACCTTCACAAAGCAGTGTGTCCACAGAACATGCCTCACAACAGCACCAACACTGTGACCACACAGACAAAAGATGAGTGCCACATATCACCATATCCCATGCACAGCTGATGGAGGCCACAAAATGTCATTCACTGAAATGAAGATGGAGTGATGGGCTTTTTTTTTTTTATGGAGATGGAGCGTAAAATGAAGCGTGACGGATGGAGCAGATTCTGCGTTTTATATACTTGAGTAGCGTGATGGCAGCTGGATTTCAAGATGAGATTAAATGATTGAATCAAAGCTGAAGGTGTTGGGCAGCTTACAACCGGTGAACTCAATCAGTACAGAAGACATTCCTGACTTACCTCCATCTGTGGCAAAAGAAGGAGGACAGGAATGTTACTAAAAGTTGGTTTAAAAGAAGGATCTAAGGCAAAGGATCTCTAATCCATAATTTCAGTTTCATATAAAGATGAAGCCTTTGTAGGAGTCCCATTTATCACTGTATGCTGAACTGTAATTCCATCGCTACGTGAGAGGCTTCTATTGTTTGGGGAAATCAAAATTCATTCTCTTTGGCAATCAGTTGTTAGAGAGACACAGGCTTTGTTGTACTTATTCAGTTTTACTTTACAACATTTGGGAAAGAACATGTTATAGTAGCCTCTAATTGGAGGATAATCTACAATGGGTACCACTCCATTACTATGACATACACTACAATAAGTACTGCATATGGGTTGGCAGCATGTGTTTCATTATCAAAATAAATCAAAGTTAGCACTTACTGATTTAGGTTTGAGTTCAACACATTATTTTGAAAGGAGTCATCAAGTGTGGTGTCACTATGTGTGTGCCTGTGTGTTGGGCTATTATTGCTCGTCAGTGCAAATGAACCCTGCTCTGTGTGTGTGTGTGTGTGTGTGTGTGTGTGTGTGTGTGTGTGTGTGTCATATTACCTTTCATGGCCTCAGCGGACTGGATGAGCTCAGTGACGGCTCCTGCCACCCGTTTGGAACATACCGCCAGCTGCTGCTTCTGCTCTGCAGTGGGCTTCTGGAGGACCTGGACACAGACACACACACACACACACACACACACACGTTAAGTCAACACTGCTATGTCTGAAAAATGTATAGCAGGTGCACCTCCTCACATAAACTTCTTCTGGTTTGTTGCTCTGCCAAAAATGACAAAGTGGTTTCCTATGAATCCATGGAAAACATGGGAATGATGGCACTCCAAAAACACGTTTTCAAAGATTAGGACAAGACTTTACCTCAATTCCACCATATTTGTATTAATGGCCAACATCTGGATAAAGGATTTTGGCATAAGCCTTTATCAGAGCATCATTCATACAGTATGGACTCACTTCATCCACACAGATAAACATGTTCACAAACACACTTGCATACACATAAAGAAACTCACATAAAAAAAACCCAACAGTGTCCAACCTACCAGTAGTACATGCTCCAGTAGGTCGATGTATCCTGTTGTACACTCTGTTCCAAACATCAGCGCTCTGTTCCTCACCTCCACACTGACCTCCTGATGGTACGCTGCTTGCTGAAGGACAGCAACACATATACTCATGGGTCAATGGGAGCATAACTATACAACTTTGACGAGTAAAACTCACTGTGGATTGTTAAAGTTATTCAGGTCAACACTGCGATGAAATGCTAACATTTTAGAAGATGTAGTCACATTGGAGCCTTTTTTAAAGGGAATATAGACTATTAGTGGACTCTTGGTGATAATTGAGTGTCTTTTGATTCTGGACTAGTGATAGACTTATGAGTTATAATTCAAAGGTCCTCACTGGATTATTATACTTGCTTATCGGTAGTGTCTGATACCATTTTCAAGGTTCGATGTTAGCCAGCACTTTAGATGGTTGAAATGATGCTGCTCTCTTGGCCACATCTCTCGTAAAAAGAGACTCTTAATGCCTACAGGACATTAAGGTTATCTGATAAAGGTATGAACTGTTCTGTGGGTTGGGGTGGAGGCGAACCTTGCAGGTGGTGAGCATGTCGGAGATGGCCTTGCGGCTGAGGTTGGCCGTATGGATGATGTCTTCCTGGCGGGCAGAGTTCCCTGCAGCCACTGCTTTAGCGGTTGCCGTGGTGATGCCCTTAGTCATGCGAATGAACTCCTCAGGCGTGGTCGACTTGTCGGGGACATCCTTGGACTGGAAGAGCTGCGGGCGACAAAGTCAGCGGGCTTCATTTGACAAGCAGTATACAAATACAATTTACAGGAAAAAGTTTATGTTATGTTCATAATATTTTCTCTGCATTACATTACAATTCATATGTTGTAATGACAAACACATCTCACTGGCTTTATTTTGGCCTTTTGGTGATGATACTGTATATTATGGACGCGAAAAAAAAACGTACACAGTTGAAGAATCTTTATACACTTTGGTATGTTTTTAAAAAAGTTCTGGTACATTATGTCATTGTCTTTGAGCATTTTGATCATGCAAAATGAGTATAAATAAAATCTTACACTTGAACAGACTAACAACAGTTTTATTGTATAAAAATCTTGTCTGTTAGGGCTGTATTGTTGCTACTCCAATCTTTTATTAGGACCCATATTAGCTACTATCACAGCTGAACTAACAGTGCCGAACACACTAAAATTTACTCTGATCGAAAGTGATTTGTAAAATCTTTAAATGCATTCAGCAATGACTTGGCTGTGAGTGCTGTGAATTTGTGTGTTCATTTAAAAGTCTTCTGTTCTTTGCTTTCGCTCTCACTCTTAAGAAAACACTGGGGGACAAGTCCTATGGGGCTACTGATAAAAACCCTAGCTTATCACTATAACAAACCTAATGGGGAATGCTGTTCCTGTGTCAGCCTCTTAAGATAAAACTAACTAGGGGACATGGGAGTGCGGTTCTCAACACTAAACAGATTAGCTGGGTAAACAGTGTTGGAAAGGATATATGGTCACAAACTTTTACAGTAAATGTATGGACTAGTGAGACCGTACCGTAGTCAGTTTCAATCAAAATAATAAACCACTGAAAACATCATTCACCGTCAATCAATACATCTATCAGGTCCATATGATATCGGTGATACTAGACAAAGACATCAAAGGGTCCTGTCCTGCATTTTTGTAGTGTTACATCCATCCGCCCATGTTTCCATGCATGTATTCATGTGTCCACCCGTCCGCACCGTCAGTTCCTGTTTGATACACTCTATGGTGGCCTCCAGCGCCCTGGTGCCCCGAGTGGCCTCGTCCTCCACAGCCTTGACTGTCTTCAGCAGGGACGTTACGTTGGTCACCATCACCTGAGCATGACAGGCAAAGGACGGAACACAAAATTAAAAAAGGATGGAGTAGGTGAGCCCATTCAAATAAACTTTTAATGATAATTAGGCTGGTGCACAAAAACAGGGGTTTTCCACCGTTTTCATGTCACAAACCTCCAAATAGACAAAAATGTGACCACAGACCCCCATTTGCTGAGATTTTACTTTTGCTCAGGCAACCCAGGAATCCCCTCAAGGACCCCTGGGAGTCCTGGGATCCCCATTGAGAACCACTGCAGTAAAAAGTTTGCCATAGAACATTATAAAATGGATATGTCAAGGGCATAACCAGTTGGTACAGTGCATGACATTGTGATTAGTTACTGTGACAAAGACATCATTTAGCTGATCATCCCAGTGGCAGTTCTTCTTACTTCGATGACAACACTCAAAATCTATGGTCTAAGCCAAACCTAAGCCATATTAGGTGCATCAAAAGTAAAGGACCATGATCAACTGGGAAGTACCCTTTCTATCCATTCTAATTCAATGGGACAGAAGGAAAATTAGCTATGTAATGTAATTAATATTCACACTAGGAGCACTGTGTGTGTGTGTGTGTGTGTGTGTGTGTGTGTGTGTGTGTGTGTGTGTGTGTGTGTGTGTGTGTGTGTGTGTGTGTGTGTGTGTGTGTGTGTGTGTGTGTGTGTGTGTGTGTGTGTGTGGTATTATCTCATTGTTCTTCCTTCCACACACAGTGGGGAAAAAAACAGCACACTTAGCTCTTGCTCATAGATTCCCATTCAACATGTATTTTTAATTCCAGGTGAACCAACTCTAATCTAAACATCTATTTTGTGTTATTGTTAGCCTGTCAAGATGTTAATCCTGTCTAATTGGCTGTCTCCACTGTAGGCATAATGTAAACGGTAACAATTAATAACTATGTAATGATAAGCATAGAGAGTGAGTCAGCTGTACCATGCAAGTACCTGGATGGCCACAGTTGATGAAATTGAAATTAAAAATGAATGCATCAGACTCGTTTGCTGGGAGACGATGGGTGAAGAAGCCTTTCAAACTTCTTCTGTGGTAATAGTATTGCATTTACCCATGAGGAAGTATTACATGGAACTGAAAGATAGGGGGAGCACAGCGCCAACACAGAAAAGCCCATGGCACTCAGGAGCTGCAGCTAGAATATTAGAAATGCTTTACAATATCTGTCCACCGCAGGACCTAGAAACTCACGCAAGGCAGGCTGTTATAAGTTAAAGGACGACCACGGGACTGAATCAGTTATCCTGCAACTCCTCAGCACGCTGTGGTGTCATGGAGCGTGAAACTGAGATTTTTTTAACTTCACAGCGAGAAGTGATAATGAGCAGTGTTGTCAGCAGACTCTGAACTGTGGCTTTGAATTTTTACACTAGGCATAGGCTGTAGCCCCGAATTCAGTCGCTCCTGAGAACACTGTCTACTCCCCGTTTTATAATCTAGGTTGGGAATATCCCAGTTCTCTGTTGTCTTTAACATGAATTTACTGGTTATTTACATCACTGGGTCACTTGTCTTCAGTTTAGCTTGTGTGAATACTGTTTTGTAATAGCGGGAGGGGCGTTACTACTGATTAATGGCTTTGCCCGGAGGGGGAGGATGTCTGCTATACAGACAGCATACCTGTCTCTTTGAATAAACACTCACTAGGAAACGTTTAAAGATGCACATTTGAGTTAGTGGGAACTATTTCAGGTCCTTGTGCCATGAATCGGGCAACCAAATGGTTTGTGGAACACAGAATATAACCAGAATGAGTCAAATGAAAGAAAAACAGACATTTGAGATTTGAGATATTTCAGATCAAAATCCAATTTGAAAGTATCGCCTGCAGGGGCAGTGTAGCTCCTCAGAGACGGACATTGGCATGCTGGGCAGGAGTGCAAACGTCTGGTACAGGGACACCAACACCTTACCTTGGCAGCGCCCTTCAGCTGATACATAGACGGGTCATCTGCTGCCTTGCCCGCGGCACACTTGGTGGCACCGATGAGCTCAGCCAGGGCTTTGGCCACATCTTTGACAGCATTTATCAGAACCACCTACAGAGAGGACACACAGATAGACAAGGCTTTATCACCACTCAGTCTGGGAAAAGGACAAAACAAAAAAATTACCATTCACAGTTCAGTCTCCCATGCTACTTCTTATAAGAAGCACATTGAATAAAAAGGACAAACAGTGAGGAAATTATAAAGATCCAAAAAGTAGCCTGGAGCCTTAGTGGGTGACCTGTGTCTCAGGGTCATCGGAGCCAATGCTGGCAGCACCCAGTTTGACCACGTCTGTCAGCTGGGTGATGGTTTTGGCAGAAGACTGGGCGGCCTGTGCCAACTTGTCCTGACCAGAAGCTGCACCGGACACCAGCATCTTTGTGTCCTCAACCAGTGCTTTGGCCGTCTTCAAAATGTTTTCCCTGAGAGAGAAGATGGAGAGGCAGAGGGAGAAGGGAGGCGTGAAGAGGAGAGGAGGGCCGCAGGGAGAGAGACAAGATGGATTAAAGGAAGACACAAAGAGAGGTGACAATGATGGATGAATCAACTGAGTTTCTGTGTACCAAAAAAGTACATTAAGTGAAAAAAGTATATCCTGGACAAGAGTGTCATGCATTCCTCCTATGAGAAAGACAGAAGCCCTGATCTAGATGTCTTACTGCGGCAGAAATAAAATACTCCCTATGAACTCATCAAAACGATGCCCATTGGTGCACACTCCTTTCATATCAAAGGCATTCCTACATCAAAGCTGGTGTGCAAACACAGGACAGATAGGTAAGACTATGTAAGGAATTGAGTCAAGTCATTTTGCTAAAACTGTCAAGGGGAATGGTAGGAAGCCACTCAATGTTTCCTTTTGATTTTTAAGGGGTATGCATGGCATAATTTGAGATAAAAAGGGATGCCATTCCCTTTCACTGTCCCCCTGCGGGATGTCTCTACATTTTTGCTTCCATGACTCTTCCATGAGGTATAACACAATTTCCATGATAATTACCTATAAGGATCTAGGCTGAAATATTACATTTTTGGTAAATAGCAGAGTTTAATGTATCAGATCTTGTTTTGGAACCCTACAACTATCACTTTGGAATTTATTCCTTCAAACGTAACTAGACCAACCAAGCTTAACACAAGCTAAACACTTGATTTGTTAAAGAAAAGATTATGAACAATTTTCCACAACATTCTGGACATTTCGTAGAATTTTCTAGAACCAGGCCTTAGTGGAGTGGTTAGCCTGAAGAGCTGTGACACTTCCTCCATCTTTGGCCCCTAAGGGTAATTTGTATTTTCTAGCTCAAGACATTTTCCTCCTCCCTGCCCAGCTAATATGTCATCCTGTCAGTTTAGGAAGAAATATGGCCTGAGGGCTGAGTTTAGACTTCAGTCAGGTCTTCTATATGTAGGCTTACCTAGTTCTGTCACTCACAAATGTATATGCATACATAGAATTAGGTATGAACGTGCACGCATCCAAATACACTACATGAACACCTGACAGGCACGTTTTTTTTTTTGCACTTCTACACACATGCACACAGACACACATACACTTCCAACTCTCACCTGTGGTCTGCGAAGGACTCGTCATTCTCTGCGTTGAGTGTGCCGGCGGAGGCAAACATGATGGTGGTGTCCAGATCGGCGATGATGCCAGAGACAGCGCTAGCCGCCGTGATGCAGGCCTGTGTGCCCTTGTTGCCCGCCTGGAGTGCTGATAGCACCAAGGACACCTGCAGACACACACAGACACACACAGCACCCCAATAAAAATACAGGTGAAGAGATGCAGCATGTTTACATCAGGCAGTGACTGGATTTTCCATACCTCACCTGTCTGAAAAGCAGCTGCACCAGTGTATTTTATTACTTGTTTATCAGGGACATGTCAAGATTGGTAACAGTTTTGTATTTTTGTTTATTACTGTAAACTAATTCTATGAGGGGATTTTCATTCATCATGTAAAACTATTAGAGTCAGCATAAAATATATGAAAAGTAGATTTTGCTGTGTTATTTTGGTCAATTTGATTGAGTGCAGATGCACACACTTTTCTGGTCAAAATAGTGATCCACAAGCAGAAAATATAACGCACCGTTAAGGATTTTGATGAACACTTCCATTTCACTCTTACTTCATTGTTTGTGATGTGCTACTCTTGGCAAATGACAAATAAAGCATTCAGTTGAAAAGCCCCAAACAGTAGCCGCAAGAGGATTTAAAAATTTGCTGTGACAGCGAAATACCATGTCGGTGCACGGCACTGCACAGCATCACTCACTCAGTGGAATGAATATTTGTCAAACTGGTTTCAACTCAATTTGTTTTCCTCTCAGATGCATGAGTGGCAATGGGAATTTATTAACTGATGTTTCAAGGCTTTCTCTACATTAAAGAAAATGTGAGGTTTGAGAGACTTCTTACAAAGAAGCAATAATGGATGTGAACAGTTCAGGGTTAGAGTCTCCCCATGCAAATGTTAAGTAAAATAATGCACACTTTCAGAAAACCACCCCAGCGTTTGGTGTAATTTGGTGATAGCACCACAACAGCAAACTACCATGGATTCCCCAAATGCTACCATTCCCAAAGCCTTTTAGAATGTTTTGTTTGCATTTATAGCTCACAACTGGTGGATCATTGGATTGATTCTATTTGATTAGTGGAATATTTACCATGAATTATTAAAATAAGCTGAAGAGTAAGGCGTACCACTAAGGACTATAAATCAAACAGTCAGACTTTGAAGCATAAGCGCGCCTTTAGCAAAGGCTTTTAGGGGGTGTATGATAAAATGCATTTCAGCACCAACCCTCTCATGCTGTTGACATCATGGTCTAACAGGCTGAACCACTTGGGGTAAACTACGCAGCTAGAACATAATGTTTTGAGGACCAACTATTCTAGTCAAGCACAACATACTGTTTATACTGTTGGGCTCCCAGAGTTACTTTGGTCTTGATCAAACTTAACTAAATGGGGAAATCCCGTAAAAAGACATCCATTGAGGCAGGCGGCAGAGGAGTGTTACAACCCTTTGGTTAATGTGTGGGGAAACTTTTGAATCAATTTAGATACACAATATTACTTTGGTAGGGATGTGGATTGGCAGGTAGTAACAATGTGATGAAAACACAAAACTAGACACAATTATTGGCACACCCATCTCCCATTTCCTCAACATATCACCCATATAATTATAGGCTTTGGAGACAGGGGTTAAAAACCCTTTAAGGATAAAGATGCATTTGCTGTAGTACCTTCTCGGTGACAGAGCGGGCGCACTCGATGAGCTCCCGCTTGGTGAAGCTGTCTGAGGGAGTGATCTGCAGCGCCCCGGCCTTCTGGACCAGGAAGATGCAGCCATGGCCCAGCTCCTGGACTCGAGACTTGATCTGGAAACCAATCTGGATATAGGAGGACACAGCAATTATAATTTACTGAGTAATTCAGTATATACAAAGGCAAGTAAGAATTCCAGTTTATAAATTGACTTGCCTGGTAAAATACAATTTGGATTAAAATAAATAATAGAATGACATGTAAATGTGTATATAGGAAATGGCCGTGTTGACCTGTTCAAGGTACTGCTTAGCGAATCTTTGTACTCCCTGTAAAGGATTTATGCACACTTTTGAAAAACTATTTCCATGGGTTTTTCCAAG
This sequence comes from Centroberyx affinis, assembly GCF_046629955.1. Classification (NCBI taxonomy): domain Eukaryota; kingdom Metazoa; phylum Chordata; class Actinopteri; order Beryciformes; family Berycidae; genus Centroberyx; species Centroberyx affinis. The sequence continues at coordinate 574,448 of NW_027278838.1, read as the reverse complement.
ACTAAACCATGACATAAAATCTGCCAGTGCTAATGCGGGAAAGATATATGGTGGGTGAAGGGACGACTGTAATACTGTATCTGTGTCTGGTGCCACCCAGTTCCATCCTCACCTCCTCTGGCTCGGCAGTGTGGGCAGCCAGTCGCCCCTGAAGGGCCAGCTGGCTGTAGTCTGTTGTCACCTGAGAGGCCAGGCCTCCCAGCTCCTCTGGACACGTCACCGACTTGGTCATCTGGTGGACAAACACACACTGACTGTCAGTCCAAACCAAACCGCACAATTTCACCTGGTTCTTAGACTCCTCTCAGCTCTAAGAACCATCAGCATTAAAAAATACAGATTCCCGCGGAGTCCCGCGGTGCATTTGTGGCAATGATGTATAGACCTAATTATCAATTTATTTGAATGTGATTTCAGCTCTCTGGCTCCCGAGCTGATTAGCTGCCTTTATCTCTTCTATAGAGAATACAATATTGCTAGGCTGCTTGGCTTGTAAGTTAATGTTAGCAACTGAACCCCTTATTAAATATAGCTTATAGCATATTACATACATACATAGAAACTATTATGAAATGCCAGAGTATCTGTCATTTACCATCATAAAAAGATTTAGATATACTGTATATCACAATATACATGCAGTAATTGTAGCAGAATCCCTAACTTCTCCCATCATGTGATGTCATTGAACTTCATTTGCATACAAAGAGGATAATGGGAGATTAACATTGCAGCTAATGTGTGAAGATTTATAGTTAAAGTTAAATTTTCACAATTATACAACTTTTCCTTATTAATTATATGCTGCTCAATAAAGAACAGAACTAATTTGTACAAAATTACTTTTACCACGTTTCATATATAGAGTGAAACGTCTCACTTCCAGTTGCTCAAGCTGAAGCTCAATTTGGTTCTTGAAGAACATGGTGTGGTGGCCAAGGCGTAAAAACAGAAATCAATCTTTAACAAGGTAGATAATTGCTAATCAATTTGACCCCTCAATTTTAGTCATTACGCACTTTGCATAATGGTAGGAAATTAGCAGCAATCACCATCCAAGTGAGTTTTAATTCGGGCTTGTAAATTTCTACCAGCTGCTATGATGGAGCTTCTATTGTATCGTACATACACAGGTTGGTTTTACTTTAGTTTATATGACAATTTTCAAAAAACACCAGTGCACGTAATTTAAATTAATCAAGGTTAACACAATCAAGTCACAGGCTTATTTCCAATTCAGTCCAAAAAAAAATGTCAGTATGGTTATTTTGAAGGCTTTCACGTTGCTGTCCCATCTTACCATTTCCTGAGCAGTGACAGCGATAGCCTTGGAGTATTTCACCATACTGGTCTGGTAATCCACGAATGAGCCCTCGGGTTCAGGTGGTGTACCCTCATCCAGCTAAGGAGAGAGCATGCACACACACACACATTTTATACTCCACATCACTGGTTTGTTATTTTAATTGCACAAACATCTTAAAACTCCCAATCAGCTCATGTTCACTTGCAATGGCATGTACATCTACCCTTCAATTATAAAATTAAGCCAGCAGGTGTGCAGGCGTCAGTCTGTTAAACTGCTTTCCATAATTAGACACCGGTTTTTGATTTTGCCCCACTCTACCGTGTCCAATCCAATAACACCACAAACAGTATCTGAATATAAAATTGTATTAAACACTCAATATGAATGATAAACACTCATTATAAATTAACCTCCAAATCCAGTAATTAATTACAGCTTTGAATTGGCATTCACTACCAAAACATTTGGGCACTGGCATCCATGTATTATTCCTCTGGCATTTCTGCTTAATTAGATAGTGCTCAACACAGAGCGTCATGGGAAAGCTGGGGGAGACGATAGAGATGAAGACATGTGGGAAAAACATGCCGGTCCTGAACTGAACCCACAACATTAGCAAGAACATGGTGTTCATCTTAGCCTGCTGAGCAAAATTACACCTCGTAATCTGACTGTGGTCTTGACTAAGTGACTAGTGCAGCAGAAAAGCAAGGAGTGACTGTTGTGTCGATGGATTATTTTAGTGGATTATCTCTATTATATCGTCACACGCACACACACATGTGCAAACACACCCGTAAGCTCACACGGACCCAGAAGAAACCACTTTCATTAATTATTCATGGCATGAACAAATGCAGAGATGCTGTTCTGGTGACTAATACATCTGAGGCACTTTTGCACCTTTGAGATAACGAGTCTCACTTGGAGCTCAAGAAAGACGGGAGTGATGTAATTAGGAGATGCTATTCTCTGTCTGTACTTGAGATAAAATGCTTTGTCTTGCTTCACACCTCAGATGTGTTTGCCAACAGTTTGACTGTTAATTGGAGAGATAGTCCAACGGCCTGATACTGGCTGAGAGTAGCTTTGCTAAGGGTCAATTTTCCTCTGCTTCAATAGCTGGTGACTTGTATTAATTTGTCAATCAATGACTTTTTACTGTGCCTGGGGTGAGGCCGAGGTTGTGATGAAAACATTGCACACAAAAACAGGAATCAGTGGGTGAAAAAGCAGGAAAAAGGAATCTTAATTGTTGCAATATTCTCTCTTCCAATCTATTCTATCTCACTTGTTTTCAGTATGGTTAATTTGGCACCATGTTGTGTGTGGCAGTCGCCCAAACCAAGTTCTTCTCTACCATACCAGCTGTACCATTTTACCAGTCCATTAAGGCTATGCTTAAGTGGCACCATGTGCGGTATAGTCTTGGGTAACTACACCTTTCCCCTGATTTTAGTGCTTTGCCAGTGCCAGAGAAAAGCTGCTGTTAAGTGCTAATAAAGACAGGAGAAAAACCCACAGAGTTTGAATTTATTTAACCAATCACAATCCAGGCATTCAACGCCTGCCTTGTTTTTAAAATCCTTCATGGTCTTGCCCCCCCACCAATGAGTCAGTTTGTGGCCAGAAAGGACAATGACAGACCCACAAGGTCCACATCCAGAGGGGACTGCGTTGTTCCGTTTAGAAGGAGTACTTTTGGACGTTCAGCCTTCTCTGTCCGAGTCACGCAGCACTGGAACACTCTGCCCACACATGTAAGGACCTGCTCTACCCTTGGACTGTTCAAAAAAACTCTGAAAAACTGGCTCAAAGAACACCAGAGCTGTACCCAACTAAATCTCCAGCTCCTGTGTGTACCACCTCCATTTATTCAAGTGTGGACATTGCATTTACTGCTTCTTTTTAATGCTGCTGTACTGTTAATGTTTCCTAACATAATGTACTACTTTTTTCTTTTTTAACTTTATTATAATTGTTGACCTGCCCGGGGACTACAGATGTAAATTAGCCTCTTGGCTAACTCTGACACATTTACATTGAAGTGTGAACTAAAATGTTGATTAAAAATAGGAAGCTGATGGGCAGACCATGCACCGCACCACTCACCTTGCCCATGGCCTCTGCAATGGAGTCCACCATGCCGCCCACCATGCCCACTTCACTGGCAGCCTCATTTAGTGTCACCATGATGTCATCAACCGCCTCCTTCATAAGCTGGGCAGCCTCCGCTATGGCATCATGGGTATGGGATGCCTGTGAATTATGACACCAAGGTGTGAGCACACATCAGAAGTTTTGGGATGTAATATATGAATAAATGTATTTGTGTATGCAATCTTCTTCAATATTGATCCACTGACATTATGGGGTCCTTCTGTTAAATGGATAACTTAAATATTGTATGGCACGCCAGAAAATCCATAGCGCAACTTTAAACCCTTGAACCACATGATCCATACATCTTAAATGACATTCAAAGCTCCTGTTTTTTTAAACTATCCCTGCTTCGAGTGTGAACCAGCAAAAACACAGGCAAAATTTGCTTCTCTATGCTCTATGCTAATAGGTGAGATTTGCTCCAGTTCTGTTCCTTTTATGAGGATGGAATCAAACTTGTGTTGAATGTTTTACTCTCTGAAGGAGGTTCATTGATTTCCAATGAAAGAATCCGCTACCGCTGCATCATTACGTTTTGGACTTATTCTTCTTATGGATTCATAATGCATCCATCCATTTTCTAGCTGCTTATCCGGGTCAGGGTCTAGGTGGCCACAGGGCAGGCAGAGCAGCCCAGATGTCCAACTTTCTCCAGCTCCTCCTGGGGGAGATGTAGTCCCTCCAGTGTGTCCTGGCTCTGCCCCGGGTCTCCTCCCAGTCGGTCGTACAGAGTATATCTCCAAAAGGAGGCGCCCGGGGAGGCATCCTTAGCAGGTGCCTGAACTGCCTCAACTGGCTCCTCTCAATGAGGAGGGGCAGCGGCTGGACACTGAGGACCTCTGTGAGGCCAGCCACATTTTTTACTAGCTTTCTGTGAAGTTTTTAAATCATGAAAATATTTTGTCAGTGAATCCAAGTTATAATGAAAATGTATGTTGTAACTCTACAATCGATAACTGCACACAACTCTGCAAATCGTTTGTAGCAACAAAAATGCATTACGGATTAAGTAGGATCTGAGCGTTTGGATGCTTATTATCTGACATGTAGACCGTTACTTATCTTCACCAAACCCTTTCGAAACCCTGCGTTAATACAGCAAGATTGTCCAGACAATTCCTCCTGGGGGTTGAGCAGCAATGCAATATAGCGAGAGTGGAAAGTGTGATGGTTTTACCTTGCGGTTTCCTCCGCCCTCCTTGGCGGCGTAGAGCATCTGCAGGGCCGACTCAGCCAGGGTCTTAGTTTGGTCCAGGAAGGTCATCTGCTGCTGGTGGTCGTTTAGCTTGGATGCCACACCCACAGAGGCCATGATCAGTGGTTCAAAGTAGCCGGCCAGCTGGGTCACCTGAGACACACAGGGTCAAAGTTTAGAAAGGCTGCAATATTTTGCCCTTTCCCCTCAATTAAACTCAAGTAAATGGCACACTTTCACAAGGTGCAAGCAGAGTCACAGCTGCCATCTGTCTTTGACTGGTGCTTAATAACAAGTGAGTGAGTTCAAAACATATCTTTGTTTAACTGCTCACCTTTTCAAATATGTCTCCAATATGTGTGTGTATTAAACTCTTTAAGTATTTCTTTAAGTAACTTTGAGTTACTTGAGGAAATATCTGTAATACTACTGGCCATTTTTAAAAAGAAAAGTATTACTTTGTTACTCATAGTTACAGTAATTAATAACTCCCTGCCCTGTATACCTTGTGTCCTAGTTGGGCGGCTTCGCCCCTGGCAGCAGTGGAAATGGGGTCGATTAAGTGGCCAATTTCCTGCACGGTGGACGTCAGCTGCTCTTGTAGCGCCTGAAGACAGAGAAAAAAAAGAAATGAGATTTTGTGTTGCACTTTTACGAGAGACGGGGGTAAATTCCAATAAGCCAGCCAGGACCTGCAAAAGGTGGTAGGCAGGGAACTAGACAGGGACACTCTAGCAAGTGTCCTTAAATTCTTTATAATTAAATAAAACTGGTGTGCTCCAAGTGCCAAAAGCTGCTCCATGACAAAGTCCTGCATAAAAATCTACCAATATCAGGTGTAGGGCATAAGGGTGGTATCTGCCCAGTAAGGATACAATTAGCCAAAGTGTAGATCTATTACATTCGACAGATCAAATCAATGCATCTATGTATTGTAGAAAGGTTTTTGGGTGGCATTAAATCATATATACCAGTATTAGGAGCTAAACGGTAACACAGCACCTACAGAATCCCTAATTTCTGTGTAATGAGCTGTTTGTGACCTATAACGGACAAAAACCTAATTAAAACAGCCAATAATAGATCCTCAGCTTAATAGGCAGAGAGAGAGAGAGAGAGAGCAGGAGAAAGGGAGCAAAAGAATAACATATACTGAGAAGTTGTTTGAGTGTAAATCTGACTGGACTTGAAAGAGGGCAAGAGAAAGAGAGAGAGATAGATGATAGATGGAGAGATAGATGGAGCTATAGAGCGATATAGAGAGATAGAGACAGATAGATAGTTGCCTGTGGATGAGATCAGCTGTTTTCTGATGGTTACTTACCTCCAGTGAGATGTCGTCCCTGCTGGGTAAGTTCTGGCTGACTGCTGCCAGAGACGCGTGCTCAATGTCCCGGATACATCTGTTGATGTTATCAATTGATGAGTCGCACTCCCGCTGGCCTGGGGCCTTGTCCCTGACAGCGAAATGGGTACAGGAGAAGAGTGAGAGAAAGGGGGAAAAAATGGGGGAGACAAAGGTGAGAGTAAGGAGGCGGGTGGGGGTGTAGATGGGTGAAAAAGGCATAGATAGGGGGATGAAGAGAGGAAAAGAAGAAAGACAAATTAGAAGAGACAGGAAGCGAGCAAGGAGGTGAGAATGTTAACATACTTAACTTTTGTTAAAACACAGGCAGGCTTTGCAGGATATTGTTTCATTCGCCCTAACATCATTTCTACTGAATCATTCTTCTCATTACGGCTCAGGTCACATCTGCTGAAATGGAGCCTGTGGGGTCCCGTCGCTACATAGAGAGATCAAGCTGGGCTGCCAAATTAGGTTTGAAGTCTCCGAGTGGTCTGGGGGACGGGCCACAGGGACGGAGTAAGTCAGTTAGATATCCATTTCTATGCATTGTGACACGCCGTTAGAAAATAAAAACTCTGTAATGAGACTAACAAAGTTGTGAGACTGGCATTTGGAGGATGGAGTCCATTCCTGTGCGTCTTCATTTGCACTGTGGTGTATCGCTGAATACCATTAAAAGGCCTGGGTCTAAATCCCAGTCCTCAATTTGTAGTCCAGAGGAGGACTCTAATAAGGGCGTCCAAACTGAAGAGGTGCTAAGATGGCTGTGCGTGAATGCTAATGTGCAGATGTTGTGGGCCCAGCGAGAAGCTTAAAATTCAGTACATCTGACATTGGGAGTTCCGCTCCGATGGGAATCCGTTTTGCTCTGGCCAAGGTCAGGAACAGAGGAGTGAAAGAGGAGATTAAAAGTTAACGATAGCTGTGGTTGTGTAGACACTAGTGTTTCTCGTACCACCGAATAGGGTGAGTAGGCCATCCCACCTCAAGAACTTTGCACTGGTCTCATGGGTGTTTTATGGTAACGTTGTCTACAAAACAATTTTTTTCCCCATATTCCCAACAAACACTACTGGGGGAGACTCTAATAAGAACTTTTTGGATTTGGCCTCACTGGTGGCAACACAATTTGCAATGTCCTCAACCTCTGTGTCTGTTTGCTTTTTGATCTCCTCATTTGTCTTATTAATTAAATTGTTAATTAAAACGCCTTTCCCATGTTCACTATAGAATTTAGGGGCCATTTTGAGGGACAGTTTATGTTTAACTGCCCACTATCCTCTTCAGTGCTATTACCATAATGCCATGGTCATCAAGAGGCAAATTCAGGTCAGTCAGCAAAGGTTGAGACAAATCACTCTATACCTGTGAACTACCAAACTTCATAACAGTGTAGCTATAAAGCACATGAGGAAATCATTTTCTACAAATCATGTCTGTTCTTTATTGAGGAACATCTAATAAAAGAAAGTAAAAGCTGTATTACTGTGAAACTTTAACATTAACTCTGAATTTTCACACCTTATCTGAGTTGATTGATGCGTTTGTTTATAATTTGTCTATAAAACTTAAAAAACAGAAGCCAACAATGTTGTTTTCATTGTTGAAATTCAGAAAAATTTATAGCAGATCCAGGAGGAAGAGACAGAAAATCAGTGGCGTTAATGGGGGAACTCCTTATACAGCGTCTCCCTTCCTGTTGTTTTGTGTCCCATCTATGCTTTGTGGGACTGGACGCAATCTGAACTTGTTAAATACGACCCAATGGTCACTCACTAACCGGATAGCTGTGATGAGACTCTTGATGGAGTCAGAGACGGTGCGAGAGTGACCAGCCAGAACAGACCAGGTGGGCGGGTCTTTGGGGTTGATCACCAATGAGCGTGCGGTCTTCAGCAGGTGGGTGGAGCTATCCAGCATGGAGCGTGCTGATTGGAGGATGGGCTCCTGAGCCGCAGAGCCCTATAGAAAATTTAAGACAAGCAACTTCAGCCCGAATGTAGAATGAATGTATTATAATATTCTGTTGTTGCAGCATATTCTACAAATTGCTATAATGCTGCTATTTAACTTACAATATATACAATAGCCATACATGAATACTACACTAATGTACACACATCCATACCTCATTGCTGATCTGGGCAGGGACGCTGGCAAACTCTGGGTTAGAGGCAAATGTTGTCAGGTTTTCCACAGCCTCGATTAGTGGAGCTGTGGCGACGCGACACTTGTTCCTGTTCTCCTCAGAGAAATCGCCATCTAAAGCCTAGAGAGAGAACATACAAGGTGAATGCGTTGAAATTAGTATGCAATAGTTGCATAGAGTAATAACTGCTTTCTAGGGTGCAAATATTAGCAGAAATTAATCAGAAATGGTTCAGAATTCATTCAACAAAAGGATTCATCAAAATCATTATGTAACATCAATCCCATAAAAGTTGGTCTTGACATGTCACTGCCATCAATACCACCAAGCCTATTAAGTGGTATGCTGGTTAGCGGACAGAGCCAACCTTGGATGAGACTGGTGGAGCAGCCCTACCTTTATAGTTTTGACCAAGTTGGCGGTGCTGTTGGCCACCTCCTTGGCAGATTGGACAAAGTGCCTCTTGGCAACTGGGTTGGCTGTCTTGGAGGAAGCCAGACGGCAGGCATTGCACAGAGCCGAGGTGTGCTTTGCAACAATGGTGGCAGCTGAAAGCACCTGGAGCGTTACAAAAGAGCAAAATGTTAAATTAACCACGTACATGTTATCTTAAAGGAATTATTCACGCCTAAATGAAAATTCAGTCATTAACTACTCACCCCCATGTCAGTGGTAACTCCACTTAAGTTCATAGAAAACCAAACACAGCGAGTTAGCCCCTGGGGTTCCATCTCAGCCTATTTCCAAACTGCTGAAATCAACAGAGCCAGCTCCAAATGAATGCGTCCATCAAATGTCTTCCAACAGTCCAAAAATCCAATATTTAGCTCATTAACTCCTATATCCTCAACAACATTGCTTTGTTTTAGACGGTGCCAACAGTCGTCTGCAACTCCTGCAGCACTACCAATTTTTTTGGAGTTGTAAAAAGACGGCTCTGTTAACTTAATAGCTCTGTTAATAGTTTGTAAGACGGCTGAGGTGGAAGTATGGGGCTAACTCGCTGTGTTTGGCTTTTGTACAAACTTGAAACTCACCTGACATGGAGGTGAGTAGACTCATTTTTCATTTTGGGGTGAACTATTCCTTTGAACACAATGGTAGTAACTTGGGCTTCAGTTCAATATATAAAATGCCCAGAGATATGTCTAGAATAACCAGGGAATCAGAGACACTTTTAAAAATCTGCATGTATTTTGAGCAATTAAACATGATATTGCTGCCACATAAAAACGCTCAAGGTATAACATTCATCTGTGTAGCAGGCTGACTTGATGACGCATCATGCTGTGACACATCTCCAGCTAAGATACCCATCTGGTCATGTCACCAGCACCCGACCCCACTGTAATGTGCATTTTAACTGACAGCTCTGAACAGATACACAATACCGTCGGTTCATGTACCTGGGAGGGGCTACTGTCTGGGTCTACCAGATTCTGACAGGCCATCTGGATCGCCTGATTGGCTTTGGCAAATTGGATGGGGTCCACCAGTCCCTGATGCCCCGCCTGACTGTTGGGATCAGACACACCCACCAGGTAGGAGGCCTGTGGATCATACAGATAGTTTATGAACAAGGAAAATACAATTGACATCAGCATTCACCGTAGTGCAGGTGTTGTTTCAGCCATGCTATACCTGTCCTGCAGCCTCAGTGAGGCCACACAAGGCTTTGGAGGCTGCTCCCACACACTCTCCGAAAGCCGGCACGTCTCCTGTCTTGCAGTTCTGAGAAATACCCGCCATGGACTCTCCCAGGACCTTGACGGAGCGGCAAAGAAAAGGCCAGCAGAACAAAGAGGGAAGAATTAGGGTGCTAAGCTGTTGCATTCCTTGGTCAGGTCCCACATGCATGCACATAGATCACACAGGTCACACATGCACCCACAGCTCTCTGGCCTTTAGAGTGTGTGCAGAGAGCTTGGTGTTTTGATCACTGGGCTGTGTGGCTTTAAGGCCTACCTTGGAGTTCTCCATCACACTCTCGATGCAGTCAAAGTAGGAGAGGTCGCTGACTGGCTCGTTGGGGTTTTCCAGCATTCCTCTGACAGCCTGCGAGACGAGTGAGCAGTACAACTCTTAGATCAGTATTTCCCAAGTTAGTTATTTTGACAAAATAGGTTCTCTCTGGTTATCACTATAGGAAGCAGTATTGCGTTTTCATGAGCCTGGATCCTAGGAATATGTTTACTTAAGTCCTTGGCTAAAAACAGCTTAAGAACCACTGCATTGGATTTAGTGGTGAACTCCTCCATCTCAACATATCCTGACAACTTCACTGGTGACAAAGTAATAAAGACCTACATGACCAGTACCAGGTGGATTATTTGTAAACGACTATGCTTCACATGACTACCTACTACATACTTCTAAGCATATTCCTAACATATGCACCATTTGCACTGTGAGACAGGGTGAGATGAGTGATTGACATCAACCTAGGGGGGCCAGAAAAAAAAAGTTTTCAAAACATTTCCACACCAATATAAAATGCTGGTGATCCTTGCACGAGGCTTGATAAATACAAAACAATGAAAGTAACACAGTTGTCTCTTGTCGTTTTAGGAGGCTGGATTTATGTCCTTGAGCTACTATTCAGAAAGACTCTTGAAGTAGTGCCAAAAATTATTATTTTCTGAATCTCACAAGGAGTGTGGTAAGATTAAAACTCCTACTTTAGGAGCCTTTGCCAATATGAACACTGGTTGTTATGTTCCTGTTCCATTAGACAGTGGTAATGCTTTGTATACCTCCAACTCTCTCAGGGCGTTGTCACACTCCTTTTGACCCGGAGCCTGCTGGGTGCACAGTGTGATCAGCTGGTTGATGCTGTCAGTCACCGCTCTGAAACAAACAAAACAAAAAAACATCCAGACAGAAGTGTGTGAATGTGTATGTTAATAAGCAACAACTGTTTGGGCACATGCACGCTTTTGAGTACATGGACATTCATGTTTCTGCTTTTGTATGTAAATGACAAAGCTGTGAACATCTTCCCTAACAGGAGTCTGATTCATAACTAGTGGCTATGATGGGATGGGTCAGCTATAAGGTTTTCTGCTTGTGTTTCTTTTAATAACAAGTGAGCCTAGGTTAGAGGCATTCAGCTACACCCTTTTACCACTTACTAGATGTTGTTTATGGCTTTCATTGTGAACAGATGCCTAAATGCACTTTTTTTATGATGTCCAGGTCAGATCAGCAAACACCTTTCTTGATGGATAATGTTACTATGGTTTAATTTGTTGAGTGATCAGTTGCTTACTGCTTATTAGTTCTAAAAGGTTTATCACATTGTAAGGGTTTAAGTAGATATGGAATGAAGATATGATTTGAAGATTCTGTGAATTATGTTTGTAAATTATTTTTTTCATCTGTTGAATGGATCAATTTTGTGTTGGTTTGGAAACTGAGTCGTTTTCCACCAGTAAATCTTTGCTGGGTAGCTGCCAGCCTTACTGATGAAACGGCCCTGGGACCCAGCGCCTGCTTTGCATCTTTTGATCTGTCATCAGGAAATTTGAGACTTAGGAGGCTGCACCGTCTCACTGGCTGAATGAAGGCTTTTCAAACTAAACAATCATAATAACAGCTTTCTCTGAGCAGGAAAGATGAACACTTCTCAGCCAAATGTATATGCTTTGCAATCATAGAATACCACTAAGCAAATTCATTTTTTGTCAACAGCAAGTGGTTAGCATTTCAAAGAAAATATTACACCCACACGTATTTTGACTCTTTAAGCAGCTTAGAAAGCAAGTACATGATTTATGATAAAGTACATTGTCTCCCCCACTTAATCCCATCGAAACCCACCTTCCCGGGGTGATACCAGAGGAGATAAAGAGTGTCTTGCTCTCAGACAGCTACTCATCAGCTATTCACCGATAGAAAATGGGGTCAACAACTGTGTCAGGACTGACTGGCTGCCCCTAAAAATTATTTGCATGTGCCATTCTCTTGTGGGTTCCTCTCGACCATACACGATAGTACACACCATTACACAGGCAGAAAGAGGAAAGAAAGGAGAAAATATTAACCATTTATTAGCTTGTAAATGTTTTCTGTGATTGAAGACCCTCTTTGTCAAATATATGGCCTACATAATTTAAATGATTACTAAATGCCTAGTCTAGCAAGCAAGACCATCAAATTCTGTGTTTTCATTTGGTAAATCAGCTTGGCATTCGAAAAGTTATTTAAACACTGTCATTCATTCGATGCTAAGGAGCTTAGCTAGAAAGTCAACCGACCAGCTATCCGTCCTTCATCAAACAAAGCTGAAGTGGAGCAATTAGTCTCATCCCTCTCATCAAATACAATTACATGAAGCACATCTGTTATGTTTTTCAGCAGAATGCTTGTTGCGCTGCCTGCACTGAGCTGTGCAGCTCTGACAGCTGCAGTGCCTGCATTTGCTTTAGGGAACTTTTTTAATAAGAGGCTCATGAGCTATCTAATGTAATGGCATAATCAGCATGATACATTAAACATTACCAGTTATGCTATTGTCTTTAATTAAGCTAATGAATACATTAATTAGCAAATATATATGTCAACATACTTGTCTTCACATAACAGACGCCACCATAATCTCCACATATCATATACCATGGTGTCGGGACATAAAAATACATAACTTTCGCTCATTGGCACCGACCATGACTGGGTATCTTCTTCAAATGTTGTCCATTTTGGGCCATTTATTACAATGAAAAATTTGCCAGACAAAGTGTTTTATCGTGTGACACCTAACACTTCAAAGAGAAAGAAGCTTGTAAGACATGCATATCTCCATTTAAATAGAATGCAGATACCATGATGTCAAGAGCCATTACATTACATTATTTCTCTTTCATTATACTGTATGTTAGGAAATAACATGTGGAGATCAGAAACCCCATCCTGGAAACAAGACAAACATTTGAACAATTTCCATTTATCCTCCTGTTGCCAACGACCTGACTGTACTGTGTCTGTTTTGTAAATATCATCTATTTGTTAGTTAAGTTCACAACAAAGTGACGATGAAAAACTTCAGGTCAGGTCAGATCTGGCCGGCTCTTTTGCAAAGAACCTGCAAACATTGTCAAATGTTTAAAAAAAAAACCCCCCAAAAAAACAATACCATGGGAAAAATGTCAAGATTTGCATTTACACCTACTTATACTTCATCAGTAGAAAGTGGAACTGCTGAACCTTTGGCAAATATTTACCATTTCATAATTATTGAACAGATAGGACATAATACAAGAGCCACATACAGTATCTTCACAGATGTAAAGGGAAACTTCCTACACAATATTATGGTTTCACAGTTCAAATACAGTACTTCCACATAAGTTAATATGGGAAGGATTTTACAAGGCAAGACAATATATATACGGCCCTTGCAAAAGTCATATAAAAAAAATGTTCTCAACTAAAAAAAACTAAAAGTAAAATGTTTTTTGTTTATTTGTGTGCGATGCGTGGCAGGCACATGTCTGTCTAGGTTGTTATTATCTAAGGAGGAGCTACTTAGCTATGCATATTAGCAGAAATATTCAAAGTTACGTACTGTAACTTTGAATATTTCTGCTAATATGCTCCTCTACCTCTGAAACAGGTAGTATTCAGAACTCTCCCTCCTCTCACTAAACTGACGACACTGACCAGGTAATCGGACGCAGTGACCAGCTACAGCATCTAAACACGTCTCTACAATGGAGAGCTTTATCCTCAAAACACTGCCTGTCGTAAGTGTATCAGGAGTATGTGGACAGTATGTATATGTAACAGATAGGATGTACTGGTCTGATGCTCCGTCACACTGTAGGCAACACTACACTGGTCTGGTCCCGGTCACCAGCGCGAGGATCGCGGTGAAGATCAACGAGACAGCAGGTCAGCAGCTGCTTAGCTGGATCGGTCTGTACAGAGAACCACAAAACCCAACTGTCTGGAAGTGGTCAGGAGGGGGACATGCATCATCCCTGCTCTGGGCTCATGGACAACCAACTAACAATTATATTCGTCACCAAGGCGCCAAAGGTTTACACTATAAATTGCCTAAGGGTTGGTATAATTTTGGAGAGTTTCGTTCTCTACCCTTCTTCTGCTTGAGTCTGCTTGTGGTGAAAGAGAGGAAGACATGGGAAGAGGCTCTGCAGCACTGCAGGGAGCAACACACCAACCTCACCAGCCTGGTCTCTGAGACAGAGGTCCTGCTGGCCCAGAGAGAGATCAGGCCAGACCACTGAGCATGTGTGGAGCGGCCTGTGCTACCTGGCAGACCGCTGGCTGTGGGTGAATGGAGACCCGCTGGAGTACCAAGCCTGGAGCCAGGGAAAACACCAGCACCAGGTCTCATGTTGTCTCTTTTGTAGTCTTGCAATCGTTGCTAGCTTGTATCAATTTTGTCTAACCATTTCAAAAATCTTTCACGACATACAGTAGAAACATTTCAGAAGACTGTTTTATACATGTTTAATCCTCAACCATACTCTCCCTTGAACATATTCTATACTTTCCACATACGATCCAATCAGTATTTATATGAAATCATGCAGCAGCAAGATCATATTGATTCAACACTGTATAATGTATATTACCAGTGTCCAGCATGGAGCCGTCGCTATGGAGCCGTGAGAAAACGGGGACAGAGGGAGAGCCGCGACTGCCTGGAGAGACTCCACTTCATCTGCGACTGAGCCTCTGCAGCCTACCATGCGTGTCACATTTGGCTAATTTCTTTCTATATAGCCACAGCCATATGGTAGCAGCTACACTTTGTAATTATGTTTGCTTGCTCATCTAATATATACTTCTTTACGTTTGTTTATTTACTTTATAGCCCTTTATCAGAAGCATGTCTCAAAGCACTTTACAGATAAAGGAACTAACTAGTTACTTACTAGATCTAAATGATCAACAATCAATAGAACAGAATGATATAGGACAAACATCTTTAAAATGTACAACACAATTTTACCCTAATGATAAACCTTTAAAGACTCAACACTGACTAACATTTTACAACCAACTTATCTGCTGATGCACTTACAGTTTGAGTGAAGACATAATTTGAGGAACTTTTAATTGTTAATATTCTTAAACTTCGATATTCTGTATAGTATCTGTTACATATGTTCTTTGCAATGATTTTACATTATGTTCACAGACGTTTCACAAATTCAGTGATGCTGAGCTCACACCATCATTACTCTAATGTACGTAAATTCACTTGGGAAATTACATCACATAGGCAGTGTTTCAACTGGAACAAAAAACATTTTAGGACTGAACAGTGGTGAGTACTTTTGAAACTTTTTGAATACTACTAGGGATGAGAAGTCAGTGCAGTCCCTTCCCTATTTGCCTAAACGTTTTGTTTGCTTCAAGTTAGAATAGCTAAAGAGTGATTTCAGATACTGGGTGAGGTATTATTGACAAGCTGCTCCAGTTTGGCTCAATGAGTAGCAAATTGCACTAACAGTGCCAAAGTTGGGAATTCTATTCTTACTGGGCGCCCCCATATTAAAAGTGTATTCGGTCATGGTGCTGTGTGACACTGTGGATAAAAGCATCAACCAAACAGCATGCATTTATGTGTGTGTGTGGTACCTTGCAGCAGCTGCCAGCAGGTTCTTGGCGTTTGCTGCTCCAGGATCTACAGACAGGGACTTGGCAGCCAAGAGCAGCTTGCTAGAGGCCATGGAGATGTTCTTCAGGTTACCAATTACCTGGATCTGGTCATCCTTTTTCTGTAATGATGTGACACAGCACACATAAGAAAAAAAACATAAAAACAACAACAACAAAAAAAACATAATTCAACTTGGCTAACTCGTTGAGCAGTGGTTTTCAACTTGTGCCCCTGGGAAGAAGTAAGCAAGTAATCATTGTTTCAGAGTGTTGTCATTGATTCCTTACATACTGGTTTAAAAATAATTTAGACAAATGTGGGTCGCCACAGGATTGTGAGGTTTTGGTCAAATAGTCTTTAAAATTGCTAAAGATTTGATATTTTGAGTAGTTTAATACATAAACAGAAACATTTAATTCATAGCAACTTGTAGAGGGAGCAGAGCTGTGATTGTGAACTCAAATACACATTTGTTTTCTTAGCCTCCATATTCTATACAACCATACACTTGTTCAGTAATCAAAGATGGGACAAACCTTTTAGAACTAGGAAATGCAAATGTTTTAATAGTTTTGTTTATTTTTTTCCCATGCTATTTTTGATGCCTTTGGTGTTTATGTCTATGAACATGTGTATTGTTTATGCTCTTTAAACTATGTGAGTGTTTGTGTATGTGGAACAGGGCGTGGCTGGAAAAGAACATATGCTCAGCCAACACACCCTGGGTAAATAAAGGCTAAATAAAAAACAAAAAAACATAAAAGAACACCTGCAAATATTGTCAAAAGAATCCGTATGTTCTCAGCAGTATTGTGTGTGATGGAACCTGGAAGCTTTCTGCACAACGTGTGTGTGCGAGTGTGTATCTTCATCTAAGAGTCTGCTTAACATAACTATTCTACACCGATTGTAAGCATAGATATTCCTTGATTCTGGGAAAAATAAAACCAAACATCTGAAAATAGGGAAAAATGAAATGAAGTTTGGGCAGAATTAAGAGGAGAGAGAATAAAACATTCTCTCTCCAATTCAAAATTAATAAATAAAACTGTTCAAAATAGTTGTTCTTAGGTGAGGAAATGGAAGGCACAAGGAATCCAGGAAAGACTTGAGGTCTGTCATTATCTGTTCCCACTATGAATGATACTCAAGTCGAGAGAATAAGATCACAACCGCAATCTACATTTACACTGTGTAACGTTAAATGCTTTCCCAACTTCTGGCAAAAAAGCTAGTTTCTTAAGAGAATGACATCTCCTGTTTCTTTTTTTTTTAAGATCAGATCATCTATGGTTCCCCAGTAAAATGTTAGTGGCCACACTATGGCAGTCACCAGGGACACATTTAGTGATCTGTGTCATGCCACACTCATTTCCCCTCACACACACCATCATCAATTCAGACTGATACAAAGACCTTTAACTCTCATCTCATTTAGGCAGAAATCCCCTGGACTGAGCCAAGAGACAACATGAAAGGAGTCCTGTGTATTCAATAATGTCTGACGAGGAGCTTAGGCTGGCTAAATCATAAAAGCATCGTCTATAAACCCCTTCTTAAAACTCACTTTTATAGACTCGGCTTTATGTAATCAGCTTTTATTAATGGTCTTTGATCTCCCTGTTATGATCTACTTTTATACTCTTGCCTTGCGTTTATATTTCTTACCTTGCAGTTATTGATTTTGCCGTCAATTTCATAAGTTTTTGTATTTTTATTTTTTTTTACATTTGTAAAGCGCTTTGTAAGTATGTTTTAAAAAGTGCTGTATATTATGTATGTTATATCTATTACTACTTGAGAGACCCTGACTTTCTTGTGAAACGGATATGCAACCGGACGTACCGGAGTGTGCCCGGCCATCTCGATGCCGGCATCCAGGAACTCATCAAAGTCTTGGCTGAAGTTCCCAGAGGCCACAGCCAGCTGGCTGCTGGAGCCTCTGGAGGCGTGGACCACCTCCCCCGCCGACTGGTTCAGGTCCGCTGCCGTTTGGTTCAGCTCACTCTGGGCGTCCTGGAACGACTTGGAGGATGGAGGGATCTGGACGGAGGACACAGAGAGGTGGGTGAACCATGACAGATGACATATTTTTGACATGTGTTGGTTGAAAATCAAAGTGGATCTGTAATAGTGAAATATTGGTGTCATAGTTTTAAACAATACAAATTAATTGTGGATAAGCGGTTCAGTGGTTTAAAGGGGAAAAAAAAGGAAAAGAAATGGGCCATGATGAGGACTCGAGTTGATCTGCCATTAACTGAGTCCTTAACACAGTCGAGTCCTTGGACCAACTGAAACAAACACATTTAAAACTAACATTCTAACCAAATCTTTGATAAAGATGAAGCATCTTCTACAGAGCTGGTGTCAAATGAGCTGAGGTGGATGGTAGTTCAGATTAATCAAATTCTAGCTCAAGTACTGGCGCTACAATCCAGAAATCAACAACACAAGTGCAGACAAGCATCCAGTGTTGATCCCAGCTGCCTTCCACCACGGTGGAAGGCAGCTGGGATGTCAGTTATGCGGCCATTAACAGAGACACAGATTTGACAAACATTTATACTGGTTCTGGATAATCATCATCACACATCCAGACATGAAATTAGATGCCGCATGCAAGAGTGAGGAACGAGTTGAAAAATTGATGTCACAATTCAACAGCAGCAGCATTTGAGCCTTCAGAATGCATCATAAAAAAACACTGAACACAGTTCAGATAAGCATTCAGTACTGAATCTTATAAGATTCACTAAACCACATAACTGAGAAACTACTTACAGGTAAGGAAAAAAAAAATCACTACAAAAATAACATGACACTTTCCTTACTGCATCAACATAATGATTCTAAGAATCAGTATTTAAGTCACATTCCAAGGCTGTGAACCAGGAGCCACATAATGATTTTAATCAAAAGGATGCTCTTGAAAGTAGAAAACGACTCAAAACGCTCCTTGAAATAATGCTTGAAGGTCTGAAAGGCCTCAAATTTTATCTAGCAACTGATTTTGCTTTTCACTTGTGTATATATAATTAATCTTTCTATATCCCTAAAAGGTATTTCAGCTTTCATTGTAGAGAACTGAAAGAAAAACTGAATGTTATGTCACTGTGTTACAGTATGAAAATCATAATACAATCTGGCGCATTGCTTAAGATTAACAGTTGTAATACACCATTATTGTGACCCAAGTCTCATAATAATAATGATTCACAGCCCTACTCACAGTCTCAAGCAGCAGCTTCTTGCTGGCCTCTCCGATGCTCTTGAGAGCCATGTCCACGTCCTTCTGGCCGGGCAGACAGTTGACGCAGTTATTCAGGGAGTGGGACACGGCCTTGGCCACCTGGAGCACAGAGCAGGGAGATGTAGGTGGGTGAGATGTGTACAGGTGAGCTCAAGCACGTGTGTGTGAACGGTATGTACAGGCGAACTGACATGATCCTGAAGTGCCTGTGCTGAGCTAGAAATCTGAATCCAAAATGCTAATGAGCCAGGCAGCAGTGCAGAATAATTGATGTCACCAATTTGCACTTGTGTTTCTTACAGATGCCAACCAATATGTCTGTGTGTCCCTCTGGGCGCGTAACAAAACACATTACCGACTGCCAAAACAGAAGCACATGACAACATGAAAGGATCAGAGTGAAGCGTTTCATTGAGATAATAATTTAAAAGAGCAGCGTAATGAACTCCACTTTGAATCCCATATCCATTTATGACGAAGAAAAATATTATTTGCTTCTCATTTTCAAGATGACAAACACATCCGTTGTTTTTCTGATCCCCTTATTCATTTCTCTACATTGCCATCAAGAAACGCATAATTTATTCATTTTGTGGAGAGAATATGAGGAGGACAAGGCATAAATAATTGATGCACTTGGGCTAAAAATCTGCCACTCAGTTTATTATAAGAATTCCTTGCTGTATTTGACAGGTGTTTGGTTTCATGTACTAAGCAGATTTAGCCATTTACCTGGCTCATACTTTGTCCAACATCTAATAAAAAATTATCTTGGGAATCAGATGGAGCTCTGCTGGGAAAGACTGCTGACCTTTACCCTACCCTATAATCTTACATGGCTGCCAGTTTAATTATTTCAAAACAAACAGGCCCTGTTTAACTACCCTTTAAAAAGTCATAACCCTTCAATTCTATGTAAATCTGGCTCGTTGAAGACATAGAGCCCAGTGTTAGTCAGATTTTTATTAGGATCTCTTTTAGCCCAAATTGGCTACTATTCCAAGAGTCCTAAATTAATGACACTTTAATCAATACAAAACAAAACACACTAATAAAAATGTACATATACATAATACTATTAAATGATTCGGCAAATTAATTAAGCGCACAATTGGCTGTTTAAGGGTGCGATCACACCCACAGTTCATTTTTTTTGTCCGAACCATAATGGGCAAGTTTACTTTACATTTTTGTATTTGGGTTGTTCAGGTTCGCACTGCCAATTACAAGCAAACCAGGGCTTGTAAACAAAAGTCACATGAACTCACAAGTATCTTGATTATTGGACAGAGCTTTGTTAATCTGTATTAGGTTACCAAAACAGCCTCAGAGTCGATCATGGTAGGCAAAACAGACAGACAAGCAGACTACACTGCGTACCCCAGGCTGCCCTAACCCATCTCACCTGCGCCAGCCTCTGCTGGCTTTCGGCATCTCCGGGGGAAATCAATGCCTCCTTTGCCTCATGGATGAGAAGCGCCGAGCCCTCCATGACGTCACGAGCCGAGTCCAGCATGGCAGCGGCGGCCTTGGGGTCTGTGGTGGAAGCGGCGACACCCCGGGCCGCCTGGGCCAGTGTTTTCAGGGCCTGGGCCGTCTCCCGGGCCGCTATCCCTACACACAGGAGCAGAGGCCACCGGACAGGAGAAAGCAAGTGTGAATTGAGATGTGGCAGACACCAACTACAGTCAGCAAAAGTAATGTATCACAGACAACTTACACAGCTTTGATAATTCAGGATTACATGTTACTATTGTGCACCAATTTTCAATTTTCACACATACTGACATCTAATTGTATGGGATGTTGATTTAATGTATAAAAAGTAGTTTCTCTGTTTTGACAAACGTGTGTCGCAACCAAGAGTTCCTACGAAATGTAATTTGGTCCAAGAGGCTTTTTGCCTCACAGGCAGTAGCTAACAATGCCAGTCCCTGGAGAAATGTGACATTTCACTTAAAAAACATCAGTTGAATGGGATAAAACAAATTGAATCAAGCCATATTAGATGCTGCAGTTTACAAGATTACTTAAGGAAAGTAACATGGGCTCCAGCCGATAGGAACATTTCTCCTCAGTTTGGAGAGTTTTTTCTATGAGAGTTTCAACTTGGCCGTGTGCTGAATTCAACCAAGGACATTAAAAGGTAATAAAAAAAAACTCCTGAAAATTTTTTGCTACTTTTTGCTACTTTATAAAAACACACTTTATGTTTATTGTATTACACAAAGCAATCTATTTGATGAACACTATGAGAGACTGGGAGCCAGCTAGGGAAAATATCCAGTGAATACCTAAGAAGCACTTACTTTAAAGTTTTGAGGCTGTATAATGGGTCAAGATAATTCAATCTCACCTCAAGTAGTTCAAATATGTTAAAACTATTTTGAAAAATATTTTTGCCAAGGTCAATATAATAGCAGCTCCCACCTGTGTAGTGTTCGTTTCCCTGTGCAGCACAAGTTAGCAGCTGAGCCATAGAGGATCCCACTGACTTAGAGGTGCTGCCCAGGTCCTGAGCACACTTCTCCAACTGCAGGAAAATGGAAAATCAGCTTCAGATAAGTAAAGAAGAGTATAAACAAAATGGTATGCTGCAGAATGATCTAGTAGTATATGTTCACTGAATAGCTCACAGTAGCTGCTATTTTCAATACAATGTTTGGAAGAATGAATCTTGAGATGACCGTATGGCTCTGAAATGACCCTTACCGATTCTCCAGGTAGTGGTTTCAGTTGTCCATTTACAGCAGCCAGCTTCGCATCTTGTAGCTCACTTCTCAGGGTCTGGATTGCAGTGAGCGCAGAGTCAATCTCCATGGGGCCGCAGGCTTCATGAGCCTACAAAACACAGCAGACAGGCACTTAAAGTCCCAATGAAACCGCATTCTGAGAGCATCTTCCTTCATTAATGTGATGTGTTTGAGACAGGATACTAGGGTAGGACATAAGGCGGGGAGGGATCATTCAAAAGTGCAAACCAATGGGTTATCAGTTAGGGTGAAAAAAGCAGTTGTACTTAATGGGAGGGGTGGCGTTGTTCAAAAATCTGTGATGGTTTTATTGGTCGTTTTTATGTCGCCTCCTGGTACATGATGAAGTCACTACTCAAAATTTTCAATTTTTACAGTAAGTAAAAGTAATGAGATTTTGATATAAAAATAAAAAAAGAGACATTTTTTTTTGCCATAAATTGTTAAATAGGTGTGATAGTTTGAATGAGCTAAAAAGGCAAAAAGGTCATTTCAGTGTGACTTTAAATTCTGTCAATGTCAAGACACTTAAATGTCTCTCAGAGCATCTACCTGCTACCTGTATATATCATATAATTTTATTTTATCTGTGAGGTACGTTTATAAGCCCACTTGGGTTTCAAATCTCTCCGGCAAATGACCTTTTTCTTTTGTTGTGTCATTATTGTTTTTCTTTCATGTTGCGAATAAATAAAACCTAAACCCTAAACACTGGGCTTGTGCATGCATGTATGTGTTTGTGTACATGTGTAAGGCAGTGTCTTCCTGCATGCACTGCCACATGTGTGTGTCTGTGCTCTACCTTCTGTGCAGAAGTCCTGAGCTCAGCCAGGCAGGTGGCCAGGTTCTTGGCACACTGACCCAGTTGCATGGCCGCAGCCTGGTCCGTCACCGTGGGAACAGAAGACTTCGCCGATGTCACCATCTTACTGCCGGGCTGCAGAGTGGGAAAGAAAGGTGGGAATGACTTTTGAATAAAAATGTTTCAAATTTAGAATAAAAGATACATGTTCCAGAACCAGTTGAGAGGCTTGATGTGTCGGAGCACCAACGGGCATCAGGGGAGACCCACAAACTGCAGCAGCTATGGGGTGCCACTGAGGCGCTCATCATGTAATCCCACAACACTGCTTCTTTAACTATATGATTACACCAAAAAGAGGTTACAGGCCTATTTGTGATGGGTCCCCATGTGGCAGAAACACTATTCATATTTTCTTCAGCCTGGTTCCCAGTGCAAGGTGGTGTGGGGACAAAAAGCTTTAACAATTCCCTCTCTACAAAAGGTGAGAAGTGGAGTGTGTGGGTGTGGGTGTGGGTGTGGGTGTGGGTGTGGGTGCGTGTGCGTGCGTGTGCGTGTTTTGTACCTGTAGGAAGTTCTGGCTGGCAATGATGAGAGCCAGCTGCGCACTGAGGTCTTCTGGCTGGGCCTGACTGCCTCGCACCCCCTGGACTAGCTGTGGGATGTGGTCTGCCACTGCCTACACACACACACACACACACACACACACACACACATAAACACAAGTCACCAGGTAAATAACAGCTTCAGAATAAAATCATTTTACATCATCATACTATACCACACATCATCAAGTAAGCAATTTGCATGAGCACAACACAGTGACTTTCAGCCAGTCTATAAAACAGGATGTCATGAGGATATCAAAGAAAAAGAGTGAGGGAAAAACACATTAAAAAACCTGAGTACATTGCACCCCTCCTATCAGTGCTCTGCCTCACCTTACAGCTCTGCACCAGTTGCTGGTGGGCAGCAGTGTTCTTGTTGGAGGCGGCAGCGTTTTGAGAGGCAGCGATGGTCTGCGTGGCTGCAGCCGCAGCTTGCTTGGCAGCATTCTGAGCACACACACACACACACACACACACACACAATATAGACATGGGTGGAATAGAGGTGTTCAGTTTAAACCCACACACACATATGCACATGTAAAAACACAATTTTTTTTTTAACTTGTGGCTCTCTTTCTGTCTCTGTATCACTCTCTCTGAATGTCTCCATTTAAAGCAAAGGCTTCTCAGGTCGCAGTTCTGTTTTTGAGGCTGAATATTTGAAGAATCTACTGTGGGGTCAGCAGTCAGTGACTTCAAATCCTGGCCCTGAGCATTTCTAGAAATGTGTTCATCTTTCTTTACATTTCCCCAATTCCGATCCATAAAAAAAAACAAAAAAAACTAAAAGCATCTCTGGGAATGTAAGCCACATGGATATTTTATTCAACAATAGTATATTAGAAATGCATTTATGCAAGTGGAAACAAAGCACAAATAAAATTATCTTTAGATGTTCAAGTTCAAAATAAGGTCTTGCACATTCTGTATTCAAAACAAATAAATTATAGTAAAATAATACTGCTAATCCTACAGCTACTACTACTGATAACAATAAAACAAGCATAGTGCATCTTTGCGGAATACGGCAGGACAAGGAACTAAACTTGCTTGTAACCTGTCTAACAAAGGCTGTAAAACCCATAAATCCTGACCCATATAGAAGTTGAAAAATGTTTTGGAAATGGAATGGAGCAGTGAGTGAAACAACCCTACAGGGCGAGGGCAAAAAAACCTTTCAATCCCTGTTGGAGTTAGATGAGTATTTTCCCCAGGTCTGACCCACTTCAGCCAGTCCAACCCTCTAAGATACTAGTGACTTTCTTTTTGAAATTAGCTTGAAAGATAAACCTAGCAATCCTCATGTTTTCCTCTAAATATTTTCAATGTATTTGATTCTCACTCCTCTGGTTAACTTTAACTGTAGCCATTTCACTCGGCTCAAAGTTTGAAAAAGAGGATATGGCTGACAAGCCTTTCAGGATACTGGATCCAGGCAGAGGTTCAGCTAGCACTGACCTCCAGTCTGTTGATGAGTTTCTTCTTAATGGCGTTCTGAGCAGCAGCGTTGGTGGCAACACGAAGCCCCTCAGCAGCCTCCCTCAGCCTCTGCTGCTGGTCCTCGTTCTCTGGGTACGCAGCCGCGCCCTGACAAAACACACAGGCTCACAGATCAGAAACCATATATAGATCATAATACATAAACAAACACACACACACATGAGCTTATTACTCAAAAAAGTAATATTACTTTACTTATTACAGGGTTCCCACCCTGATGTAAAATTACATGATTTTTCCATGACTTTCCCATAACTAGTGCCACCATGAACCAAACATTTTATTCCTCCTGGTTCGTTAGAGTCATTTATCAGCTCAGAAAAGTTGTAAAGGGATAACCAGTTTAGTTTCCACAATAGCTGGTCTTGCTGTGGAAAAAACTGAAAAACACAGTCTAATGCAATTAATGCCTTAAATAAGTCGTAAAAAAATACATTCCGGTAAAGTGACCCATTCGAAAGATTCCCTGATATTTGCCGGCTTCCTCAGAGACTTTATCAGATTCCCTGACTTTCCCTGTCAGGAACAGGCCTCACACTTTCATTGTAACCAATATTACTAAAATCGCAATAGTAATTTGTTGTACTTCATGTTTTTTAGAAAAGCAACAGCATTACCTAACATGTTCCTGAGTAGCACGTTAGTATCCATCACATCACACACACCTACTGAGATGTGCAGCAGTACACACACACACAACCACATACACATAATCTCAGAAAACGCAATCAGACGTAACAATCACCGCACTCAAACTCATGTTATATTTCAGCTGCAGCTCCTCTGCATTCTAGCAATCAGTGCCTTGTTTATGGCTGAATGTCAAGAGATGCTTCATATTCATAAACATGCAGCTCTAGTCTCTTTATCTTTGGGTTTACAGAGCTAGCCGTGCCCTGTGTGTACAACAGCTCCCTGGGTTCACTCAAGACCAATATCACTTAAAGCCTGCATGTCTCCTATTGTTGTTGTGAGGAGCCATGGAGAGAAAGGCTAAGCCCGCTGCCATTAGGTTAATTATCTGGGAGCTGAGTAGCTTCACCTGTAGCTGCACAGAGGTGTGTGTGTGTGTATGTGTGTGTGTAACTAAAAATACATGCTACTGAGGTAATGTTTATGTTAACCCCATAACTGCTCATGTTTGGTTTTGTTGCAGCCTTTTTGAGAAACTGCAAGACAGTTTGCTTTATTTTCCATCAACATTTGCAGTAAAATGACAGTGACAAAGGACTTTTTTGCTGTCATTTGCCTGTTGGCAACTGCTTGCAATATTTACATGGAACAGCTAATTTGCAGAATTACTAAAAAATGCTGATTTCTGGAGGGAGTGACGATTCAACATGGAGAAGGAGCCTCGACAAAGCCAGGCCTTTGTTTTACTGATACGATGTACATACTTGTCAGAGTTTCAATATGCTCAATAGTTATATACCAGTAATTAATTCAAATTTTATAAGTAAACAGTGTGTAGAGCTCCTGCTCCAAGGGCAGGGTCAGAGAAACAACTAGCAGCAAACTAATTCTGACAGAATTCAAGAGAAACACATTAAGAAGCATGATCCATTACAATGTGCACAAACACATGATCAATACATACAGTGGTCAAGCAAATAATTGAACTACAGAACAACAGCTAAATCTACACCAGACACTTGCAACACACTTGGGTAGTCCCAGCTCATGTTACTCACTTCCCCATCTTTTTCCGTCTTCATAAAATAAGATAAATAAAGCACTTAAGGTAGACTACACATCTCGGCCCGCTATCAGCTCACTAAATAAGTTACCCAGGCAACGGCTGGCCGAGGTCTCAGCATTGACACAGATAAAGATATAGCTGTGACGGTGATTAATCTGGCATCAAACACTTCTAACCAGCTGGAAGGTAGGGCCTCATTTAACTTTCATGGTGGAAGGGGAGAGCTATTAATATTGGTCTGTGATTCAGTAGACAGATGATGAGATAGATGTAGACAGAGATATAATGAGATAAATAGATGGTATAGAGGGGGATTGGGTGAATGGCAAGCTAAACTTCCCTTTCATTTGATATCTTCTTACTCCTAATCATACTGCACTCCAAGCTGGAGCTGTAAGAATAATCTCTTGATAAATAATTTCAGTCCAAACACTGGTGCTATTCAAATCAGGAACCAAATGCCATTTAATAAATAGTAACCGGCCATTGGTCAATTTAAAACTGATGGCTCCAGTAAGAACCAAACCAACCTCGTCATAACCAAGTTGTCATCTTCCTCAAAGCTACACACGCACACACACACACACACACACACACACACACACACACACACACACACACACCAACAAGCGGCTGACTTCTCGTCTAGGATCAAACAATGCCACTATGTAAAATATTGATTTGGTGAAACTGTTCCATGATTTTGGACTATTGACACTGGGCTTATGGTCTTAAATTCTGCACACAAGCTCATTTTAGTGTAGACAATGTAAAAGGTCATCTTTTATCAGAAAAACCACCATGGCAACAAAACCAAGCAGAATCCCTTCCCACACGGCCATCTTTGGTTATCAACAACTTGTCTATGTTGGCAAGTTTGTCTTAACAGAACCACAGAATTTTTTTTGTTTTCACACTTAGGTGATTCACACCTGATTTTATCTTCACATTTACACAGACACAAAGACTCAATAAGGATGAGACACATATACTCGTGTCTCTGTCGAACACACACCTCCAGGGACGTACGGCTCTGTTTCTTTCCCCTGTGCAGCCGTTGAAAAGGTCACCTTGTTTGTATCAGAAAAGCAAAATCCAGCTCTCTGTCTATCTTAATCTGGGGATTTAGCGTAAGAAATGCAACTGCTCTGATTAAAACAAAACCTGTCAGGGACACTCCTTGGGTGCACTGTGTGCATAATGGAAAGGTATATTTTTAAACGTATTCTGTGAATGGAATAAAGCTTATTTTACAGTAGTGCCTCAGCTAACTCGGCTTACTGCTTTTTGTGAACAAAATTAGGTAAAAAACAAAAAACTAAAACTCACACCCTACTTACCTTTGCGGCCTCCACCATCCTAGCGGTGGCGTCGGCGAGCAGTTTGGCAGCAGCCAGCAGCTTCTTAGAGTTGTCGACGTCGACCTCTGCCTCGGCGTCAGACCTCATGGCGTTAACCAGGTCTGAGGTGGCCTGGGCCAGCACCCGCGCCTGACGAACCATCTCTCCTGGGAGGGGGGGGGGATTAAATTGTTAGCAAATGAGTTAGTGAATGAGTAATGAGAGAGATTGTGAGTATGTGAGGCAGAGGGTCAAAGTGAAACACAAGCAGAATGGCCATAGATTATTGTCTTGTGTAGCCAGAATTTCTCACATTATCTTTTAACTTAAAGAATAACCCAAACCCTAAACCTGACATCTATTGGTATAAACCAAGTTACTGAAATTGCCATCTGCTATTGGCTGATCTTTGCTACCTTTTATATAGTAGAGCAGATGGTGACATCACCCAGCAGCGATGGTTTTTTACCGTTGGATGTCAGACTTTACACAGATTTGGGTTTGGAGTTTAGTTACTCTTTAATTATCCAATTTTATCACTTTGCCACCAAGGGCAAAAATCTAGTAGGGGTTATTTCCATGGAATAATTTGGAATAAAAGCTTAAAAAAAAAAAAAAAAAAAAAAAAAATCTCCATCTACATTTCTTTAACCACTTACAATGTAGAACAATGTTCAAAACGATTTGCTTGATGGGTGTTATTGTGTGTGCAAGTTGGCAAGAATTTGATTGCCTTTGCAGTCATGTTTTGCACAGTGGGTGATTATAGGATGTGAATCTCTCCTCCCAATTTGACATGAATCTTGGTACAGAGCTAGTGATGCAATACAAGAGCAGGTCAATATGACTGCATTCATTTTTGATTTGATATGATTTGATGCAGTGTCATGAAGAGAGATGCAGAGTTCACTTGTTATTTTGACTTTGGTTGGGGGAAAAAAATCATGTGGTAATCAGTATTATCCGCCTATGAAACAGAAATTTCAATGTTAGCATGATAATGTCATTAGCATTAAATACAGGCAATGCACCTGTATAACATAACTGGCAGAGTGGAGGGAGAAAGAAAGATGCAAAAGAAACAAACGGCTTTAACTCGTTTGAATTGAGCTGTGTCTTGGCACTGACGTACCAGAGTGATGTCTCCCCAATTCAAATCGGATAATCATTACGCCCCTTGGTGATTGGTTGGTCAAGATCTGAAGATCAAGTTGTGAAGATGAGGGGGAAACCAATTGCAGTTGACCGATCCACCAGCTCTAGTGCAGAATTAGAATTTGCTATTCCCTCTGAAAATATTCTTTGAATCACAATAATGAGGTAAGAAAATAGGGATGAAAGAGGATTTGTGCCTATATTCTCTTTGTCAAAGCAGACTTGGCATACAGCAAAAAGTATCTGGCAGTAAGCCTCTATAATTCATGTGAATGTACCAGCTGATCTGCCAACACTCAACTACAGAAGGATTCGTTCTTTCCCCCCCCCCCACTTCATTTTTGTACCCGGCTGCCAGGTGTGACATAACCAGCCCCACATATTTGACACCGGTTCAAAGCCAGTATTCTCCAACTGGCTGCGTGTATTCGAGCCTCAGTGAAAACAGCAATTCAACTTGTCTATCAAGCCAATCAATACGGCTAAACTTCAGACCGCTGGGCCAGGACATTCTCTCCACATCCCTCTCTCTTCATCCTTCTGTGCTGTCAGACTTGTTAACATCACTGTCAGCTTTTCTCTGTGGTTTCGCCAACGCTGACAGCAATCCATTCAACCCAGCCATCACACCAGTCTCTCTGAAGAGTAGACGGGTTGAAGGGAGCTGATACAGACATCGAGTCAGAGACCGTGAACTTTAGGACCGCCTCTACCCACAGGAAGCAAACTTTCACATTTTTAGATTAAACTTTTCTGAGCTCTCCTTCTCTCTCTGCGTCACCCCAAATTAACAGGTTCTATTGTTTTGCCCCTGGTTCGGCCAATTTCAAATCAATCTTTAAGATGTATGAGTCAAGCAGGTCAAATTTGGGCCAAATTTCAGATTTAACTTCATTGCATGACAGTAAGACCCGCAATTATGCCAAATCTGTGTGGAAATCTCCAGGTTGGGTTTGGGTCGGTTTATAGGAGTAATGAGACAGGGTTGGCTAGGTTCAGGTGGAGTCTTGGCCAAGTTCTGCTCAAATCTTGGTCAGGTCAGACATGTGCAGGTTACGTATTTTTTTGACTGGACCTAAGTACCAACAATATAACCGTTTCAGACTGCTTACATCACCCTAAACAAAATTAGTCATGTGAATCGACCCCTTGTGTTTATCCTTTGTAGTTTTTTGGCATTTTTTTCCCTAGAAATTATTATGTAGGGACTGTTTCAATCTCTGTTTATATTCTGACTGAAAGGTAGTTGGATTGTTGGATTTGCTGTGAATATGAAAACTATGACTGCTTTCAATTCAGAAGTTAATTTTCAATTAGAGGCCAATTAATTTACATGTTTAACATAATGAGTGTATGTGGTTACTTAATCTGAAACAAATTGATTTATTTTAGCACATGAAAAACAGATAGGACGCTGGAAGTCTACTTAGCTTCTGATGTTAATGTTATGATGATAATGTTTTTGAGGGTCTTTCCTCTATAAGCCAACCAATGCCACTAGGCCCCTTCCTCACTCACCTGCGTCTCCCATAGAGCTGAAGATGCTCTCAGTGACCGTCATGATGGTGTCTGTGGCCTGGTCGTAGCGCCCGATGGGCTCTCCCCGGGAGGTGTACTGTCTGACATGTTGCAGGAGATCGCCCAGAGCCTGGCTCACCACACTGGCTGCTGCGCTCACCTTCAAAGACATGACATGTACATCAGTGTTAGAGACGGACTTCGGGACGTCAGACTGTTCCTACTTACTGATTCGTACAACAAAAATACACAAAAAACCCTGTCTTTTTTTTTGGTGCCCTTGGTGTTAAAACTGCTCCTGCTTGAGAAACTAAACCACACAGTACTGTTGGGTCGTGACTTGTCATTTTCTGAGCCAAAGAAAGAAAAAAATAAAGGGCACCCTTGGTCTCCAGAGCAATCAAGACAGGTCTTTGCTAGATAGAGTCACGAAAAACACAAAAATAAAACCCATTTTCCCTCTGCTCGGGGGTTTGAGAACTGACCTGTTTGAGGAGCTCGCCGTCCTCTGTGGCCGAGAGGCATGCCTGGACACAGCTCTCCACCGAGCGATCCACCAGTTTCCCAGCCTCGATTAACTGCTCCTGGCAAACCGGGGAGCTGATGGTGGGACTCACCACCTAGAGGAAGACAGGAGGGCATGGAGAGAGGCGGGTGAGACACAATGACAGGGAACGGGAGAGAAATTAATACAGGATGGAGAGAGACAGAAACGGGATTAAGTTCAAGTTCATCTCCAGAGTGTCTCCAGAGTTTGAGAGAGAGGAAGAAAGACAGAGAGACAGTGACTGCATCACATGGTAGAAATTAATCACTTATGGGAAGGCCCAGCCTTTGGACCAGATTTTTTCCCACTGTCTACTGTTTTTCAAACATTTAGTAAAAGAAACAGAAATAAAGTTTTGGGGATTGAACTTGGAATGCAATAGACGCTGACAGCAACAACTGCATTCTAGCGTGTAGATCCCGTGTCAGTTCATTAAGTTATTTACTTCCACAACCTGACTCAAACCTCAACACGAAATTTTAAAAAAAATCGGTATAAACACCACTCTGTTGATCGTAAAATCACGTAAATCACATTTCAGACATAACGAGCGAAAGAAGAGAGAAAGCGAGAATTCTTGAAAGGGATTTAGCAGATGGTTCTCGTCACACTGCAATGCAGACAGAGGTGAGGAAGTGCTTAGTAAGTGCAACTATTTAGATTGGTAGCCAGGAGGGCATTTAACCTAATGAGATGCATGTGGGCTGCTCAATTAAAGATGTGCAAATATGATGAGGGCGCAGGGTATTTAACACATTTTAACCCCCAAAACACTCATCATGAATACATTTCTATACCAGTAGACAAGTCTGAGACTATAAAAAAAAAATACCTTGATGTGTATAATATTCAAACACTCAAACAGATCTGACATAACTAACAAATGGTTAAAAAGTAGCATGTTTAGCTACTTTGAAATGGTTTTACTCTATTAGCAAAGAAAACCAGGGTGTCATTTCCATATATTTGTATCATATCCGCACAATTCACCAAAGGTCACACAAGAGGCCGACCTGTTCAACATTACATCTCGTCAGTTCTCACACGCTGAATGTGAAACATGTTCACTGCCATCTTACTTGCACTTGCAACACTGGATAATTAAACAAGTTAACATTTGTGTTGCTGTGTATAGTGAACCTTTATTGAAATGAGCCTCGTGTTTCCTGCTGCATGCACAACATGCACAGCTATGCAGAAAGCAATCATGATAATTTTGGTTGATCCACATGATGTGAATGTCCTATAGCCATATTCTTGTACCTTGGCACATGCCACCAGCTGGGAGGTGGACAGGGCGCACTGGGTGGCAGCAGCGATGACCCGGTTCTGAAGCACGGTGTCCTCAGCCACCTGGGCCACGTTCTTGGCCTTCAGCACCAACATGGCTGCCGCGTTGGCCACTGCTTTGGCCAGATTCATCAACACGTCCTGGACAACAGGGGGCAAAGAGGATAGAATCACATAATCCACCTCATTAACAAAATGATCTATCTGCATGGTCTATCCTCAGCACAGCTCATCACAACACTGTCTATCAAAACATGCACATCATGTATGTCAACTTGTTTCCATCCCATCCTCATAAACAGCTCATAAGTGGCACAAGAGGGCAGAATAAAAAATTATTGTGCTGTTTGGATGGTAATAGTATTGCTGCAGGTGCACTGAAGTAAAACATTCACTATCACTAAAGGCTGTTTATTGTGCATGGGCTAAATGAAGTAAGGGAGCTCAGTGCAATTGTTATAGGATTGTGTCTGCTGTCTGCTGCTGTATTTGGTGATACCTTGTGGCAATGCAAATGGATTGGGGAATGTATAACGGAACTAAGGGTTACATTTGCATTTTGTAACTGAGCTGAGATGGAGCCGACTGGGATGTGAGATAAATTTCACAGAAATCTGACATTTAAGTCATGTGTCGTCTCATCATGAGCAGGAATAGCAAGTGCTGTCCCCACATTGCACGTTCATCTTAAAAATATCTTTACCAACCTGCTACACTTAAGAAAGAGCAGAATCAACAGTCTGATTTTATTCATCAACGCATCTATGTACTGCACATCTAGCTCATTATCGACATGACTGATTTACTGTAATACATTCTAGTGTGTTGTGGCTGGCAGGCCGAAGAAAGCTTGAATTGAATTGGTTTGATCTCTGTGTAAACAGTGTGTGTCACAGTCTGTTACAACAACATCATCATCGAATCATAATTTAGCCAAATCTCCTGATAACAAATATGAAAGCTAGAACATTATTGCATTCAACTCAAAACAAAACAA
Organism: Centroberyx affinis; assembly: GCF_046629955.1. NCBI lineage: Eukaryota > Metazoa > Chordata > Actinopteri > Beryciformes > Berycidae > Centroberyx > Centroberyx affinis. The sequence goes on along the minus strand of NW_027278838.1, from coordinate 541,189 downwards.
AAAAAAGATCTGGTTAAATGATGAAAAAAAGTTCTTCGAAAACATCCCTACAGTCTTCCATTGGCTTGTCACAATGAGCTTTTGATTAGCTCAGTGGCATTTGCTGGAGATCTAGTTCCCTGGGAATATTGCATTAAGGGCGGTGATGATGATAAATGGGAGGGGGGGGGGGGGGTGCAGCGTTACCTGGAACCTCTCGTCTGTCTCGCTCTCTCCGATCTGGCGCAGGAGGTCTCCGCTGGCCTGACCGATGCTGCCTGCTGCCGTCAGCACAGTCTGTCTGGGCTGCAGGGCCGCCGACACAAACACACAAGAAAAGAGAGATAGATAACCTGCCTTGCATGTGCATCATCTTGTATTTTGACATGGTGTCTTAACCAACCCAGGGTTTTACCATGCTATACGTTGCATCTCAAATAGCCTCACTGACTTTAATGTCTTTTTATTGTATAACTAAAAGAAAAGAGGCATTATCATACAAGCACAGTGTTATATAGGACTCATAACTGTGGTGATGGTGCTAACACTTAGTTGTGTGGTAGAGGGTTTACAAGTACACTCTTTCTCTGGGCATTTAAAATATATCCATCTATCAGTCTAATCAGTCTAATATACATTGCTGGGCATGTAGGCAATTTCAAGACTAGAGAGCTAGGCATCATACTGCTACCCTCAGACACTATTAAAATAAACATCTATTTATATTACAATTAACACTAAAAAGAGGCCACCTTATTGTGAGTTGGTTTTCGTGTAACTAGCCTATGGACCACTTGGTATCATCCCAAGGACCGGCATAGGTCCACAACCCTGGGCTTGAGAAGCTGGTACATTATGCAGCTTACTGACTGAGCGCTATACACTACATCAACCTCTGAATGATTCTTCCACAGCTGAACAAAAGGGCTCCCCGAGTAAACAGAGGAACCAACACCAAACTCCCAAAGGACCGTGTTGGGAACATTACGATCCAGCAATGCAAGTGGATGCTCAGGCTCCATTATTCATTAGGACAGGTGTGATTCACAAGTGACCTGCCCTGTATTCTTTTTTTTTTTTTTATAGCTAGCTCTGTTGCCATAAAGACACAAAGCAAACAACACGACTGCCAGTCAGCTGTTCAGTCCAGCCAGGACAGTGTAGTTAGCTGGAGCTGGCAAACAACAGAGGATATTAATAGAATTAGGCCCAGTTTGGAGGACCAGGAGAGACGCCACGTTATTAAGAAACACTTAGATTATCTTGCCTCATGAGGGTTGAGCTGCACTGCCAAGTTTGCATTTGCAACTAAAATGTCCCTTCTCCCTCTAAATTCAATAAAAAGGTGGGGAATTATAATCAGCACCCAGTGAATTTCTGACATGTACTGTAAATCAATCTATAGATCTGTGTGTTGTATTGTTCTGGCAATACCACTTGCATGCTGCATGGGTTCAAATCCAGACTCACTTCAGATCAGCTACACTTTTACACATTGTTCTCTATTTCCTGTCTCTCTCAACAGTCTACCTTCACAAAAAAATAAAAAATATCAGCTTGTGGTTTTATATGCCATATGCATGTGGGTTCTATACAAAGATTTTTTTTGTCATGCAATACTTCCTTTCACATTTCAATTTCTACATAAACATCCACCATCATCTCTTCTGCGCTTCCTTCCCAGTGTTGGATCTCATTATATTGAGCCATGTTGAGCTCCACTGCCTTCAACATGTCAGATATATACAGACACAGAAGTAGGGAAAATGGAAAGAATTAACAATGTTGTAACACTAACAGCAATTAACATAGACTGAGAAATACCCAGGTTGCCCATGTACTGTAGACCTGGTAAGGAGCTGAATTTGACACAGTTTTGAGATTGAGCTTGAACTTGAGGTTTGTTTGCTCACCTCTCCGGAGGCGGGCTCCACTGCCTTCAGCAGGTCAGACACCGCCCCTGCCAGCGTCCTGGCGGCCCTCATCAGGTCGTTACCTCCGCCCACCTCGTCCTCCATCAGCGCAGCCAACAGCTTCACGCCCTTCGACATCTCCGTCAGGTTGGAGGAGATGGTGGTGATAGCGCAGCCCACTGCTGTGTAGTCGGTGTCCGTTGGATCGCCTGTTGGGAGAGTGCAAGGGGGGGAAAGACAGAGTGAGAAGTGCCATGAGAGAGAGAAAGGAAAACACTGAAAAAAGAAAAAGAAAATCAAAAGCCAAAGTCAGAGAAATGCTGACAAAATCATACATATAAAAGAAAACTAGAGAAAGCAAGTTGATATGAAGTCTAATGAATGTTGTGCTCTCCGGTGAGTCTCCTCAAGACTCACTGACCTACATATATGGACGACCCATTCAACCAACAAACATTTGCCGCTAGATACCATTAGAAACCCAGAGTAAACCCATCAGTCCATTTAAACATTGGCTAATAGGCAGAAAGTCCTCTGAGGGGAATAAGGTTAAGAAAAAAAAGGTCAAATCTTTATTGGTCAAAAGGCATAGATAGCAGGCTGCAAAACCAACTAGTTGGCTGATAAGTGATTTTAAGTTGGAACGACTCAGAGTGACACTGAGCCAGTGGATGCCAGCATTGCCCAAAGTTCAGCAAACCACAGCAGGATAACAGTCAGATATTAGACTTTAAATAGGATCTACAGTGATGTTAATGAATACCAGATCAATGGCAGAGCTCTGCTTAAAGTCAGTAATTGGCCAGTTAATGTTACCTCTGCAGACAATGACACCCCTAAAATTTACTCATTACATTTTGGGCACAAGTTTTAAGACTTTCACTGGCTTCATAAATAGTCCTGCCAAAATGCCATTGCCATTGTATACTGTAGCCTTGCTCTGCTATCAAATATGAGTTACATGATTTTATTTGCAGATGCAAGTGTGAGCCAGTGGTGTAATATAGTTTACCGAGTCATGCCCTAAAAAAACAAACAAAAACACAATGGTCGTGTCACATTCTGCTGAGCTGTGCCAGGCACACTGACCAGCTGTGAGGTTGACGACAGAAGCCGTTCCTGCAGTGATGGCATCGACCTGGGAGTGGATCTCATGTTTTGACTCATCCACCTTGTTCTGGATCCACACCTTGGATGCCTAGGCACAGAGACAGAAGCAGATAACACCTTCAGTCATCACTTTGCACACATAAAATGCATCACCTAACACTGTTAGCTGTCAGTTTCAGATAACACCATTAGTTATCACGGTGCACAGGAAGAGGCATCAGTATGCTTTTTGTTTTTTGGCTGTTATAACTGGATGGGTTAGACTATGTATATGTACACATGTGTACCCTTGCATGTGCACTGTACTGTACCATGTCCTGTCCCAGCGGCGGCAGGTTGTCAACCTCCCCCAGGTCAACCTGGGCCTGCTGCACAGCTTGCATGCTGGTGTTGATGGTTCCCATCAGAGCCTGCTGTGCCGAACTCTGGACATACAGCAAAGAATAAACAAAACATCAATTTAGGTTCACTTTACTTTGCAGTCTGCAGTCTTCTTTGAGTCCCTTTAGTGGATTATTTCTTCCAGAAACCTAGCTTGGAGGAGATTCTTGTAAATGTAAATAATGCAGTGAAGCTAATTGTTAGCATGTAGAGCCACCAACCACAAAGTGAAAAAAAGGCAACATATGGGAGAATGAGGATACTACTGTCCTATATAACCACCTCCAAGTAAGACACAAATGTTTTTCTTACTAGGACGAATCCCCATTTGTACACTGAATGAGAGGTATGTGCATGAAACATTAAACAGACACTATACTGAGAGCCATACTGCTATACTGACCAGTGGTGGCATATGTCCACGGTGCATCTGTCCCATAGTGATCTGCTGCTGAGCAGATGGCATGGTGCCCACGCTGAGCGACTCTGTGCCAATGGAGCCGGAGCGGATCACCCCTGGCAGCGCCACAGAGCCGTGCTCCACCCGACCCACCCGGTTAAACTGCTGCTGCAGGATGGTGGACCTGGACGCAGGCACAGCAGACAGACAGTTCATGCAGTTTTAGTATCTTAAAATCATCAAATACACACTTCAGGAGTAAACGTTTGTCTTTGAACCACCTAGGAGCAGGTTGTTGCAATATCCTTTCTTTCACATTACGTAGCCTGGTGCGCACAGCATGAAAACAATTCTGAACTCGTCTCTGAGAGAATAAATTAATCTGGCGAGTTTGATTCATTTACTGTACTGTACGATCAAATCACATTGTCATTTTAGAAATGGTGCATGTTTGAGGTTTTCAGCTCAGTAAGCTGTGAGGACAGACTCATAAAAAGCAATTGTCAGTTCATGTTTGCTTTGTTGACAGCATTGCTATAGTTGCATTATCAACGCTAAACTCAAAGCAAGCCAGAGACGCGCTGACACGGTGACAAACACACAAAGTGAAAGAGAGATACAGATGGCAATAGATGGTATAAGACGTGCACACACAGCACAGACACTAAGCTTATCATTTCCTTGAATTTCAGCGATGCAATTCAGGAAAGGTAATAATCAACATTAAATTCATTAAGTAGGTAAGTGGTACAAACTCAGTGTAATCATTGCTTCACCGTTCAGGTAAACCAAAATTAAGGGCGAGAGAGAGAGAGAGAGAGAGAGAGATGTGATCAGAAACACAAGAAGGAAAAAAGCACCTTAGGAAAAAAGGCAAGGCAAGGCAAACAAGACAAAGATCAACAAAAAATAAAGATCACATCTCTGGTGCTTGTGAGTGTGTTTGTGTGTGTGTGTGTGTGTGTGTACATGAGAGAGCTTGAATTAGGCAGTGCGGGTGTGTGCATTTGTGACAACGGGACACTAACACAAAGCAGAATGAGACCACAAGGCTCTCTCATTGTGTATTTCCAGGAAAAAAATCCTTGTTTTGTTATTCCTCAGACAAGGCCTTCCAGATTTTGGTTTCCTGTGTGTTTGTAGTATTAAAGACTTTTGCCTTGGGCCCTGCGCACTAGCCCAGATAAAAGGGAAAAAAACAATGAAGACCGTAGCCAATACTCCCTCGGTCGGAACCGGGAAAGCAATATCAATTGAGGCTAGACAGGAAAAAGGGATTCTGTTATGCATTGAGAGGCCAGCGCGGATAAATGAACTAATACACATCTAATCAGGAAATGTTCAGATGCTTTTTGCTTGTCCGGTGCAGAGAAATTTCCTCAAATAATGATTATCTTTCTGGATAGAGTCCAGCTAAGAAAGTGTTTATGTGGCGAGATGAAGTCTTGGAAGACATATATATATACTGTGAGCTGTGGTGGAGGGTAATACACAGAAGGAAATTGAAAAAGGACCTGGTCTGATATTGTGTTTCGCGGGAATAATATGCAATGAATATTGTGCTCTGCTATCATGCTAGCAGCCAAACCATCATTACACCACGGTTCTTACTGAACTATAAGGCAAAGAAGCACTGCAGTGATTGACCAGGGAACATCCAGGGGATTTACTGTAAGGATTACTCTATAGAAGTTACTTTCCAATGAAATCTATCCTATTACCTTGCTTGTGAAAAAGAATATTATTTTTCTAGAACATTTCAAGTTGCTTTTTTTGTTTTGAAGATGCTTATAGAAAGTTGGGAATTATCTCCAGCAGTGATTCTTAGGAGCTCTTCCTTTGGTTTGGTTTCTCAAATGAAAGATACAATTTGGTTGATTACAATCTGGTAGTTTACATACTTTTTAGGGGATACGGATTCCTCTAGCATGGTCGACTCCTCATCACCCTCTAGTCCAAAACGGTCCTTGCTTTGCTTCTGCAGGAAGGAAAAAAAATACACCAAAGATTAGTTTCAAAGGAACCCACAGTGATTTTAGAGCAGCTCCCCTGATGCTATCTTCTGAACGATGCAACTGTCAAACGGGCTGGCTGGGGATTCAGTAAGTCACACACAAGACAACCCTCTGTTCTACTTAACCATCCTGCCTATACTGTCCCACTTCACAGGCACAAGCCCTCCACTTGGTGCTTGTGGCATCCGCATCACATATTTGGCAGGAAGAAGGAATACGGAGTATGAATATCACACTTTACTATACTATTGCATAGGTTAATACACTGGAATATGGCCATTGTAGAGTGGTGCATAATATTACTGTGTAGGTACTTGATGAAATTTTCCCCAATACATAATGTACTTACAAAAATGTAACACACCATTCAAATGGCTTCATTAAAACAGTGGTTTTACACGATTTTAAATGAAGTCACACAGTAATATTGTGTACTTACAATACTTTTCCATAGGTTAATACACAGGTTAATACACTGGAATAAGGCCATTGTAAAATGTTATCAACTATTATTGTTATCTGTTTATATTTCATTTTTAAAATTAGCTGATGTTCTGAGCAAATCAGCAAAGTCGCAAAGTATATCAATGTTTTATCAAGTGACCACTTAAAATTGGTATTTTTTGTGACTCATTGTTATTCATATGACTTCATATGATTTTTTATTCAACATTAAATGAATGAGCAACAAATTCCCATGTGAAATTGAGACCATGTGAACAATCTCTGTATTCTTTTTAACACACCTTAAAAGAACTAGCACATTTACAAACAAACCTTACTGATATTGATATACAATGGTACTATATCTAAGTATACCGTGTGTGCGTGTGTGTGTGTCTGTGAGTGTGTGTAATACGGCACAACACACTGCACAGTCTAACCTGTCTGGCAACATGGTTACCTGTCCCACCTGTCCCTAGTTGTGCCGTGCTTCTTTGTATCTGATTGCAGTTCTATAATACAGCAGCTATATCCAACATCAGCACCAAGTTCAGGTTCAGGTTTACACTTATCTGCCACAGGAGGATATCGAATCATTATGATTGATCTGCTTCGCCTGAGGAAAATGTCTCACCTTTTTGAGGATGATGTCGATGTAACCGGCGATGAGCTGCGAGATCTGTTCCCCTTCAGTGGTCTGCACCGAGTAGTAGCTCTCTTGGTACTCTCCAAAGTCCTACACACACACACACACACACACACACACAGTCCCATCATCATAATGCATTTCATACTGGACTATGAGGCAACCACTGCAGTGCCTGCTCTGGATACAGGCAGAGGATTTACTGTAGGGATTAATATGAATCTATGGAGCCTGCTAGTTTCAGAAGGACAGTAGACATTGGGTTGGGTGACGTCAAACTTCCGCAACATACAGAGCGTCAGATTAATCTAATAACCAGCCTGAGGCAGATTTTAGACTTTTTTTTTTTTTTTTTTTTTAATACACAGAACACTACCATGTTTCCCCCACCATACTCTTGTATATGTGTGCATATGTTTCACTTCAGGAAGAATGGGGAGGGAAAGAGAGAGAGGTCTGTGCATACTTGCCAACCTTGAGATAACAGAAATAGGAAGATTTTCAAAACCAAAGTGGGAGGTGTGGGAGTTGTCCCCCACAACATTTTAAGATTCAGAGACCTTATTTCCTACATTCTGGTGACTTTTTATGTATAAAATAACAATGAAAATATAGTACAGAAACTGTACTATGAAAAAAAAAATTCAAATCAGCAGTGACAGTATAGGGCCTAGAATTGTATGTGTTACTATTTTTAACATGCATAGTAAATTAAAAGGTTTTGAAATTTGATCACAATATGGGAGAAAACTGGGAGATGTGATACCATGGGAGAACACTGGGAGAGAGGCATAATAATCAGGAGTCTCCCGGGAAAATCAGGAGGGCTGGCAAGTCTAACGCTGGCACGCTTCAAATATGAAATGAATCACCCCCGGCCAGCAGCCAAGTCACCACGGATGAAAACTGCTGCCCGCGAAAATATACGTGATTGCTTCGACGTCTGAACTACAAATCAAGCTTTTGAATCCATTTCGAAAATCGGGTGTCACAAAAAGGCACAGCCTGAACTTCAAAGCCTTCTGCTGAATTAACAGCAAGAAAGAGAGGGAGGGGTAATTCAATAGAGGGCTGGTAGAGACAGCGTGTCTACCAGATCTGGTAGATTAAATCCATGTTGCTCGTTGACTCTGGGTGCTGACACAAAGGAGGGATATTGACAGGGAAGACAAAGGAGTCTGTTCAATAACTGAAGTGCACAAGGGAATGAATGGGAGAGAGAGAGAGAGAGAGAGAGAGAGAGAGAGAGAGAGAGAGAGAGAGAGAGAGAGAGAGAGAGAGAGAGAGAGAGAGAGAGAGAGAGAGAGAGAGAGAGAGAGAAATATACAGTATATGTATATATCAGCTGATGATTATTAGAAACAATGAAAGCCATGATTTTCCAAGTGCAAACGAATTTTGACAGCTTCCCTGGATTCCAAGTGCAAGGCTGGATCTTCTGTGTGTGTAACTGCCAAGTCTTGCAAAATTTCTCATTAAATCATTTGTTTGTTGTCCCTGTTTGAGCGTGAGCGGCTTACCAGAGTGAAGCTCTTGGGCGACGCTGCCCACCTCTTCACAGTGGTGAGCGGCCACTCCTGAACCACGTCTTTGGTCTTCTCGTCCACTCTCATCACGGACTCTTTGGTTATCCCCAGGAGCCGGGGCACCAGCTTATTCTTGCTCTTCATCTTCTCCTGCAAAACAAACATTATTGATTATGAGTCTGTTTTTCAAGAGAGGCCTGACAAAAACACAGCATCATGACAAGCATAAAAGCTGAAGAAAACTGGACCATTGGTCATCAGTGACCCCAAAATCTCTGTATCCCCAAATTTTTCCCTTTTCCTTCTATAACTGACATCATATTTAAACAAAAAATCTCCCATTATTAGAAAATGTTTTACAACCTTTGTTGGATCAAGCTAAACCACAGATAACATATGATCGTTTTTTTTTCCTGATAGCTGACTATTTAGAGATAAAAGGACACAAAAACCATGATGCAAACAAACCATTCTTCATGGTTCTTTTGTTTTTATGGCCCACCATATTGTCTGTGTTGATTTTCTTTTATTTGCACATTCCCATTCCTGCTGAAGGTAATACATTACAATATCAGGCGGTTAGAGAACAGGACAGACTAACAACAAAAGCAACAAATACTTAGAAGAATAAATGTTAAGTCTAACAGTGTGAACCTCATTATTACATTTTGTCTTTATGATGAACTGCTGAGATTGGTCTTAATCTGCCTAACCAAGTGGAAAACAGCAAACTTTTCACCACTAATGCTGAAAAAGTTCTGTCTTTTATTCATTTCTTTATCCTCTATCCTGTCAACAACTCTCCTCCCTAATGTCATACACATACACATTCTGAGCTGACGGTGGGGAGTGGAGGGAGGAAGAGAAGGAGAAGGTTTCATCCTCTCCTGCTCTCTCCCCACCTTTCTTTCCTTCCTTCAAGAAAAGAGCAAACCTTTTCCTCGACTAAACCCTTTATCCTCGTGACCCCGCCCACATCCACGTCTCTCTCCACACTCTTATCTCTCACTCCCCCCTCATCCCACTCCTTCCTGAATTCTTTCCTCCTCCTTAGCCCATTCCTTCGGATCAGGGGGTGCAGTGTATGAGCAGATGGATGGAAGATGGCGGGGTGTGACGTGGGGGGCAAAGAGGTGAGCTGTGTAAAAAAGGGCCCGAGAGTGTGTGGGGCCTCCGGGGGTTGTGGGTTAGAGACTGTGGGTCACGTTTTTTGCCAAGGTTATTTTTAAAGACATTTCTCCTCCGCTGGATTACACCGTCAAGAATGACAGGAACGACAAAGGACAGCAGATAAGATGGCCCAACAGGTGGGGCAGGTTTTAATATGTAGGTGCATGATGTTTAGAATTGATAAGCAACAGGCACAAAGAGGCAGGCTGCAGTGTTAACCAAGTTCAGCATTTCATTTGCTCAAAATAAAACAGACATTTTTGGAACGTGTAAGCTACTGCTTAATGAAGACTTGATGAGGTGAGCTCCAATCTAATAAGGTTTTTTTTTTGGGACTTCGTCTTTGCTCTCATCCTCTAGTGGTGAAAGCTACTGATGAAAAGCCAGGAGCGGCCTGGCAGCGAGTCAGAAACAGCCACGCACTGTTAACCACAGCACAAGCAACTTGTTCAAGCAATTACCAGAAATCATCTCATTTTCTATGAGAGCTGAGCAACGGAGAGAAGTCTGCTAAGGTGACAATGGGCAAGCAGTTTGTCGATGCAGCAAAGTTGGCTACGGCCTAATGTTTGGGTAGAATGGGAAAAAAATTGCTTTCTGTCACTCTAGTCACAGCAGTTCCTTTGGGACGACAACTGGAAACCGGCAAATAGTTACTGATATTAACTAACAGACAACAAATGGAGTGATATGTGGTGGCAGTAACTCCTCTAGCCCAGGTTTGCCCTCGCACAGACTCCCAGCATCCCTCACTCGCATCACTGCTCCACTTCCTCCCCCTTGCTCTGAAATAATCTTAGTGCCACACTCCACTGCACAGGCACACATTTGGTTTCCTTCCAGGAACACACAGAACTCCCAGTAGACAAGGTGCAGGCGGTGTGTGTGTGTGTGTGTATGTGCATGTGTGTTTGAGAGAGAGAGAGAGAGAGATGTAAGAGTACGAGGGGGAAATCCCCATGGGTTCTTTCTGCGTATACGTTTCTGTTTGCATGTTCCTACATCTGTAGACAGAAAATGGTTTTATAAATCTTTGTGGAAGTATTCATTTTGAGAGGTTTATTGTCCTATGCAAGTGATAAGAGAAGGCTTTATAATTGCTTCAACTTTACTCAGTGGCAGCGTGAGTGCCTTGATGTAAAACATTCAACACACCCTTTTATAGCTGGCAGAGGGCAATTTTAATGAAGAAAGTTCACAGAGTATGGGTACAATCCGTTCAAAAATTCCTAGTAAAAAGGTGGGATTTGACAGCCTCATCTCAGTTTCATCCACATAATGATGTCGTTAAAGACACTTGCCCATAATGAAAATGGTCTTTATTTTCAAATCATTCTAAAATAATTTCAAAGACCATGGTAAAACACACTGAAAATGATATCTGTTTGCATCCATTCATTTGGGAAATATATTGTCCACCATTGATATCTAACAGAAAATGGAATATCAACTCAAAATTCTCATTTTACCAAGAAATAAAATTAACGTGCAGTCATTAAAATCTTGCATGGAGAGCAACATTTATGCAATAAGAATGTTTAATAATTAAGGCCAACGAATTTGTGGAAGAGAGAAATTTTATCATCTTGCGCAGGTGCATGAATGTGCACACTTGTGTTTTTTTTGGGTGGCCAAAACCAGATGAACATTTTCCTCACATCTGGTTGGCTTTAGAGCTAAAGCTCAGGTGGACTTGAATTCTTTTCATGAGTCTTGCTGCCCAGCAAAGAGGGGAAGGAATTCCTGCTGTATTAGAAGGGGCCAACAGGCAGCTGCTGCTTTGTGTGACATGAAAAGCCTTGTAAGTTCAGGTGGAACTGAACAATTTCCCCACTTGCCGTGTAGCGCCCCCAAACTCCTTAACCAGTAACACCGTGCCCAAAGAAAGAGGCTCATGACAAAAAAAATGTCATTTTCTTAAATCAATTATTTAAAGAATTTTCTTTTTTTGAGGGAGGACCATCTTTTCTTTGAATAAGATGGTTCACTGGTTCTGCACACCAATGTCATCTTTTTGTAAAACAAAAACAAAAAAACACTGATAAGGTTTGTTTTCCAACGTACCTTGACCAGGAAGAAGGACACTCCATATGTCCGCAGAGACCTTGCCAGTTTGACGTATTTCACTTTTGCTTCAATCTCCGTCATCTCGCCACAGTTTTTGTGTTCCTGCAAGTTGGAATATAAAATACTTCAGCTTGTTTGGACAAATGATGCATTAGCACTCCATGATATAAACGTAAGAACAAGCAATACATGCATTATCAAAAAAGATTGGGGAGACGGTGACCACACCTGGAATATTTTCTTCTCGGAGCCTCTCTGCTTTATGTATTCTTTAGGTAGAAACTCCTTCAGGCTATGAGAAATGAAACGCAGGTAGAGGTTGAAAGTTCATACATAAAACCATGAGGTCTCTGTTTTTCTATTACAACCTTACAACTCAAACAAAACAAAAATCAATTTCACATGCTGCCAAAGCAGGATTTGTAACATGAATACAAATATCATTTCCATCAGCACTTTGATGCAAGGAAGGCTCCTTCCTTCTGCCAAGTCTGATCCAGTCTGAAATGGCTTCTGCACTAAAAGTTTGGCAAAGAATTTAGAAACAAAAATACATTCTTTGGGAGAAGAACATCAAAATATGAAGGGTTTCATTCATAATGTTACATATTCATTTTGGATAAAAATTGCCACCTGAAATGTATTAGTCAATACTTGACAAATAAAAGATTATATCCTGAGATCTTAGGATGACCCATACCTAAAATAGTAGCCCATAATATGCTTTGCTCCCATGTCAACAATCATTTTATGAGAGTGAGTGTTTTTTTTTTTTCTCATATGTAATGAAACTTTCCATATTGTACCACAGAGAAATCTCCTTGTGGGATAAACGCTTACTCTAGGAATCCAGGTTTGTGTTTATGTTCTATGTGCGGTCCAAACTGGATCTGGGCCTGAATGCCTCCGAACTCGCAGGCCTTGTCAAACGATACGGGGTGAGACCCGTTCAGGATGTCGTCTCGAGCCTGAAAGACAAACGAAAACCTTCATTATTCGGGACGGGAGGAAAGGAACTGATGCAGCCCAAAATCGTAGGATAGCTTTTCCCGATAATGTTGTACGGGACGATGCCAAGTATTGGTATTCACCGTTCAAGGCTATTAAAGAAAGACCGCCTAATGAGATTCTATCCAATAATGTTCTCTGGCTTTAGGCTATTCAATACCACCACCTTCAATGGAGTGAACTTGACACTTTCCCCAAGCGCAGACATATTAATCTAACCTAGGAAGGAATTAAGTAGAGGAATTATCACAGACACAATCAAGGCAAAAAGAAGAAGATACCCCCCAATCAGGTCTAGTGCAGACATCCCCCGCCCATAATAGTCAGTGATGAGAGGGCTTCTTAAAAGAAAGGGACGTCTCCAGAACCACAGACCTGCCCCAAATTCTCTCATGAATGCCTCTGTGCATCTTTAATCGTTTATCTTTGCATAATTTTCTTAATTATGTCATATGGCCCGTTTGTGGCTGGCTGAGAAGAGCGTACTGTGCAATGTAGGCACTGTAAACTGTAGTTGGTATTAATAACAATCTGTGTACAAGGGTACGTTGTGTTTGTTATGTTCATTTTCTTGCACCAAGATTCACAAGCATTCCAGATTAAGGCATCAAATAAAAACCAGAAAGCTCAAGTGGGACCATGGGACAAAAATAAATCCCATGACGTTGACCAAGAAAGCCAGGCATACAAGATGTTGCTGTCCAGTCTTGTTTTTGGTCTTGGTTCTACATCGTTCCCTGTTCTGCTGCCAGTGTTGGTCCAGTTACTTTTATTTGGATACTTGTGATGATCCAATTTGTGAGCAAACATGGTGGTGAGCTCGTGGACGACGGTTGCAGTGGCTCCCTCTATACAAATTACGAAATATGCTGGATGGCTTTTCACATTTAGTTATGCTCTGGACTGACCTATCCATGAACTTGCACAGTTTCTGATCTGCACATATTTCTGTATGTTCTCTGCATACGAGTCAGTACAGTGTGAATGCTTAGACACTTTCTGTACATGTGTATGACCTTCTATGGACTCACATTCTGCACAGGTATATATGCTGGAAACTTATTCATTTTCTTTAAATTCACATATATTGCATAGGGTGGGTGGGGCTATATTTTCATATTGTACATACAGCATTTTCATTCAAAATTTACCTTTTTAACTTTTACCTCTAACAGCTGAAGTGGTAATTGTTTTCATTTTTTTATTTGCCTAGCTATGGTGGCCCACCACTGTTCAGGGAACGCAGAAGAAACACTGGCAGAGGGCATAAGGAGCCTATTAAGTCCTACAGGCCAACTAATTAAATAAAAGTGCTGTTTTTGTCTAAGTGTGTAAAAAGTGCTGCTGTAGGAACTACAGCAGAGGTCAGAGGAACAGGGGGATGGGGCACTTCTGTCTGACTGTGTGCACACACTGATGGGACGACTCCTGTGAGTTACTCTTCTTCAAACACATTCTTTCATGCACGCGCACACACGCGCACACGCACACACACACACACACACACACACACACACGTTGTCATTGCTGCTTTTGCTAATCTGTCAATCAGAGGGTGGGGCAGTGACAGAGAAGGCTATTGATGGAACAGGTATGTACTGAGTGTCACCTGACTATGGCATGAATGAATAACTCCATCACATATGTTAAAAGGGCAATGCTATAACAAATCATTGTAAAGTAAATGAGAGTTCACATATACTGGCTGACAAACATTACACACCCACCCCCACCCCCACACACACACAGAAATAGCTAGGCCCTGGGGCCGTAATAATTTCTGAGATGATGAAAGCCCATCAGTGACATGCAGCACTGCTGTGTGTGTGTGTGTCTGTGTGTGTGAAAGAGTATGTGTGTATGTAGGGGGTTTGCGGATGTGTGCTGCACATCCATTAGTATACGTGTTAATTTCTGCATTTATGTTTGTCCTTCCACAAAACATAACTTCTATATGAGCAGGGACGCCTGTGTGTGTGTGTGTGTGTGTGTGTGTGTGTGTGTGTGAGCGTGCATGCGTGTGTGTGTGTGTGTGTTTTCGCACCAACAGCTCTCTGAACCCAATACTAGTCCAGAGAGTCACCTCATTAACAGCAGCTCCAGCTCCATTTATTCTGAACTCCTCCAGCATGATTTCAATGCCTGGGTAATAATACTTCAGTGCAGAGGAGGATGTTGTGGTTAAGTCACCAGACTTTAGTCACATGAGTCCCTGTTGACTTAGGATCGAATCCCACTACAGCATTCTCTGTCTTTCCTACTCGAAAATTACTCTCCTTCAAACAAGAGAAACAAAGGAAATAAACAAAGGGGGGAGGGGGTGGGGTGGGGTGGGGTGGGGTGGGGTGGGGGGGGGGTGGGGAGCTGGAGCGCACTACTTGGTGCTACGCTTTGGCCTTGCTAAATGAGGAAGAACAACACATTTCTCAATCCACCCAAAAGCCATCCATCACTACACATTTTGGTAATTGCTTTTCGCCCATTAGGGCACAATGGAACGAATTGAGATGTGAGGGAGAATGGATGGATGGCATGTTTTCTGGCTTGTATTGATGCTTGTTATTCTTACATGATGATGATGATATTTGATTTGGCCTGGGGTGCAAAAAAACTGCCCAGAATGGCTCAGTTTTTGGGAGTGGCCACCTGTTGCTACAAGACTCATTTGTTGTTTTACTAGAAAGTGAATGAAGAGGAGCTTCCAGACACACAAAAGCATATGGAGGGAGTTAAGAAACACGGTAGAGAAGGTCAGACCTGTACGTAAAGCAGGTTGAGCTGGACCGGGTCTCGGGAATCCACGTTCTGGTCCGAATAGAAGAACTTGCGTCTGAGCAGCAGAGTCTCGCTCTCTTCCACCCCTTGCTCCCTGAACGTCCTGCTGTGGTCCAGCCAGTTCACTGACAACACAAAACACAGCCACAGGTATAAACAGAAAACCCGCCTAACTTCAGATGTTAGTCAGTTATTTTACAAAAATCCTATCTGTTTGGCTACAGAGCAAAGAAACCACTAAAAAAAACATTGTGCCTGAGATGTAAAAGAAATCCCTGCAGCCGTGTGGGTACATGTCCCGGAGGAGAAGAGCAGATATCTGCAGTCACAAATAGATACAGCAGAACTTGAGGATTTTGAGCATTAGCTTGGCCTGATTATCTGACTATCAAAACTCCATGCCATCTCCATTCGCCCTCATTCATCTTTCTGTTGAAGACAACTATGCACTAGCCCAGACTGAAAAGAATCATTGCTTCAGGCTGGCATGCTCTTAGTTTCTATACCTGAGTGGAACTCAGGCATTGAAACAGTGCTGATATTTCATAAAAACACGGTAAATAAAATGCATGCTGCTTTCTCAGTTCCCCTGAGAACACTAGAAATGGTGTCAACACCCCAGTAAAACTGTCCGCAGTGATAATGGATGGGTCAGTGTCTGCTCTCTCCAAGACAGACCAAGGCTCCGATTACACCGGTGAAAATGCGTTTTGGTTTTTTTCCCCCTCATCTTTTCTTCACACACTGCTCTCACATCTCATTTTGAAGTGAACTCTAGACAAAAAAGATTTTTTAAGGCAAAGGTAAGCAAGCAGAATCTGGGGCGTCCTGGTGGTTCAGGTGCACACCATGTTACTGCAACTTCCTATATTCAAAACTGGCCAAGGACTTTTGTTGCATGTCATCCCCCCTTACTTTCTCCCAATCATACCAATATTAAATAAGGAAAACATGCAAAAAAAAAGCAAAACAAACAAAACCTGGCTTTAAGAATAGCAGTTCCAGGACATGCTAAATTCAAGGCCAGACTCTACCTGGTTAAACTACAAGGTGATCTCGCTCCAAGGCTCGAGAAATGCCACATTTTCCTCTAGTGTAAATAAGGTGGATACGGCACAGGGGGAAGGGATGAGAGACATGAAGGGAAAGGGCTCATTTGACCTGAGGTTAAGGGATCCACACACAATATTCCCAAATGCCAATGAAAGATGGTAGATAACACAGGCAGCCTCCACAAACGGGCCATAAAGTGGCGTCATGAAAATACCCTTTTTATGTTTTAAGATCATTTTATGGCATTTATGCTGCTCAGAGTACACAGCGACTTGGAGGGAGGAGAGGGAGAAAGTATGAGATAAATACTGTGAGCTGGATTCATACCCAAAGCATCACAAGTGAAATCTTAGGCCATTGATCCACCAGGACACCCCAATAGGTTTTTTCAGCATTACGCTTAATAAACCACTGTCAGTTAAACTCATCAGGACAAATACAATTCTATTCCATTCATCTTCCCAGTGTCTCGGCCTGGGTTAGAGGTTTTTCCTGAACTCACGGTCGTCGTCCGTGTGCAGTTTGGCTTTCAGCTTCTCCATCTTCCTCTCGTCCCGCAGCAGTGTCCTGTCTTTCTTCAGCGTTCCCATCCCGTCATCCTTCTTCTCCTCCACCACCTCCTGGATCAGAGAGTACTCCTCGTAGTTGGTGATGCCTGGAATCGGAAGGAAAACCAAATCATCTCCGTCAGAGTTGGATATTTCGAGAATATGTTGGATGGGAAATCCCTATTCCAAAAGTTCTGCAATTGCTCCAATTATTTGAATTTTTGAAGAAAATAATATTCTATATTAACACTTTGGTGAAGCCCCTTATTATCCTCATTAGACAATTTGATATCGTCTGAAACCTTGGAGTCTCAACTGGTGCAAAAAACAGAGTTGATGTTGTAGATGTGAAGTCCAACCCCGGTATCTTAACTGCACTGTAACACCTTTTCCTGTAGAGGTATACCAAGGATAACTACGAAACTTTAACTTTTCACTGCCAGATGGTTCAAGAAGGAGCCACACACTGGCTTTTACCCAGAAGTTTTTCCTTGTGAAATGATCTGAGAAAAACGTTTCTCCAAGGTAATATTTAGGCTTATTCCTCATACTATTCTAATGAACAATATAGAACAGCAGTTGAAAATGTGACGGTTAAAGAAAGGTTAATTTGTGTTGAGACCCCTTACTCTGGTAAACGAAGGTAAAGATAAAGGCTAAGTGTAGTAGAAGACACTGTATACCTATTCTACTGCATATAGTCACAAGCAGCTCTCCCACTGTTTTGGAGTCGTCCACCATGATGGTTTTAACAGCCCCATCCAGCATTTTGATCTTCTGTGGCCTCTGCTTCTTCTTGTATTCGAGGATGTCCTGAAGAGCAGGCAAAGACAAAGGTGGAAATGGAAGAAATGCAGAGAGAAAGGCAGATAGTACAAAAAAAAGAGAGGGAGAAAGGAATGCATGGATTAAGAGTGAAAGAGAGAGAGAAAGATAGAGAGAAAGTAACCATTGAGATGATCAAATGCATCCAGGTCGCATGGAGAGAGGGGAGAATGGAGGCCAGAAAACCCCATTTAACGGCTGCCTATCACCCCGCCGCTCCCTCCCAATCACAACAATGGAGGAGAGATTTGGCTCCGAATAATCGGTCACAGTCATGCTTCTACCTGGGTTGCCTTTGGTGGATTTGGGGAGGAGAAAATATTTAGAGCTGGAAATGGAGAGACGCAAATGTACTCAGAGGGAGCGGGAGACGTCTAGATTGAAAATCAGAGTTGATCGGGCTTTTGCCATGAAGGATCTGGGACTTTGGAACAACCTGCCCAAGGCTAAGCCACTTCTTAAAACTCACTTTTATGGACTTACTTTTATGTAATGCTCTTTTCTTAATTGTTCTTGACCTCCATTTTTATGTTATTTTTTTTTATCTTTTGCGTCACTTTTTTTTTTAAATTTACTTTATAACTGTATATTTGCAAAGTTCTATTCAAATAAAGATTATTATAATACTATAGTAGAGCTGGACACTCAGCCTGCCGTCATCTGGATGCAACCTTGCTCAAACAACAATACTGGACATATGTGCAAAATGTGTGTGTATTTGATCCATCAAGTTATGAAGGTCCAAGCGTGTGTATGTGTGTGTGTGTGTGTTCGTTCAAATGTACACACTGTACTCCAAAATGTGCTGCTAATGAGCATGTCCAGGTCAGTGTTATTCACACATCTCTCTCCATGGTATCAGTCACACATAGCTCCCTTGGTTAGGGGTGTGTGTGTGTATGTGTATGTGTGTGTATGTGTGTGTGTGTGTGTGTATGTGTGTGTGTGTGTGTGTGTGTGTGTGTGTGTGTGTGTGTGTGTGTGTGTGTGTTTGTGTATTGTGTGTGCATGTGTACTTTCATTATTGTTTAAGTGCCCACTTTAACTTTTGCCATATGCTGCTCAAGACAACACTAACTCCATGGTAACAGTCACACATACAGTAGCTCCTGTAGTTAGAGGTGTGTGTGTGTGTATGTGTGTGTGTGTGTGTGTGTGTGTGTGTGTGTGTGTAAGAATTGGGTTAAATGACTGGATCAGTTTGCTGCATCATGTGTTCAGGAGAGTTTGGTTAAATAGGTTAACATATTTACCCAAGTGTGTGTGTGTGTGTGCTACATTAGACTGCCTGATATATTTAGCCAATTGTGTGTGTGAGTGTGTGTGTGTAGAAGAGCTGGGTTAAGCAGGTTGACATATTTACCCCGTTGCGGAGCATGTAGTAGTCCAGCGTCCTACCAGACTCCAGCCAGATGCCTTTTCTGGGGTCTTCATCAGACAGAAACAGACCGTAGTCTGAAGCTGTAACAGTAAGGACATAAAGCAGCAATTCAGAGACTATTTTTGTGGAATTTATTTCTTTGTTTATTAGACATTATGTCTGTTTTTTAAAGAGTGTTTTTAGCCCTTTATAAGCTTTAATTATAGTGCTTTTTATCGAATCCCAAGTTTGCTTCAGCTGTGACAATAGAATCCCTTCTGGGATAAATGAATTATCTGTCTATTTATCCATCCATCTATCTACATGGCACATGCAGACCACTAAGCCAGAAGCACACCCACAAAATCAGCAATTTTTGCATAACTGTCATGTATATCAGAATCAAACGTTATAAAGAATAACATATTTAAAGTATTTCGATAAAGTATTTGGTGTTTTTGAAAACTGGTGGCATTTTTACAATGTTTAAAATTTGTTCACTCAAACCAGCTGTAGAATAAAGGGATTCTAGGACTCCCTTTCCTCATTTAATAAGGAAACTAGCTTTGTGAGCTGGAGAGAAATATGTCGCCCCCCAAAAAAACCCTCAGCTTATCACAGCCTTCAAGAGCTCTTGATCCAGCTACACAAATGATTTTTTTAATTCACTTATTACACATGACCATTTCAATTTTAACACATTTTTGAATTGATCTTTGACACAACCACTGACATTTCAAACGTTGCCCTTGAACATTCCTGAAGAGTAGAAAAGTGTTACTTTACTCAAGTAGGTGAGTGTAAACACAAGCTAAAGGCATCCGGCCTATAAACTGAACGCAAGTCCAATCCAGAGTGCTTTTGTATCCGTTTGTAATGCTATGGCTCTCACCCTGCAGTACCCTCTCTATCCCTAGTAATTGTATTCTTCTCATGGCGTCTACAGTGTCCTTTCTACACATTGTAATTTGATAGTCCTCACCCTGTCCGGTCTGAGCCTCGGGGACCCTCTCTCTAATGATCCTGCAGGCATCGTAGACCGCCGTGGAGGGCTCAAACTGCATCGTCTTCACCACGTTGCACTGGCGAACGCAGATCTTCAGCGATAACGCCACCATCTTGGAGGGCGGTGTGTGTGGGGGGTGCAGCTACACCTGGGCAGAGAGAGAAAGACAGAGAGGGAGAGGTTCAGTTTACTACTCGACCACCTCCAAGACTTGAGCACAAGTGATGAAACCCATTGACTGTGATAAATGAGCCAGATGTTGGAGGAGAGATGTGAGGAGTGACCTTTCCAAGGTTACCCCACTGGAGAGCATGACAGGGAGGAGAGATATCTGATAGGGAAGCAGGAAACACACAACCCAAACAGTTTTTGGCACCGCTTTGTATGTGTGTGTCCCTGTGCTTCCACAAGTTGCACAGACCGATACCCATTTCACTTGCAAATGAGATATTTACGATTTCTGAATTTGAATGTTAACAGAAACTGCTATTAATCCACCATGACACCATTCATATGCTTCATTAAACAGTCAACATCTTTCTTACTTTTCCACTAGAAATGCAACAACCAAAAACACACTGTTTTTATTGCCATGCATCTGTGCATTCCTGTAGCGGAGCATGCTGCTTTGAGACACACACACACTCCCACATAAACACACTTAAGAAAATTTCCTTTCGCCTGCAATGTCATAGGCCATGAAATTTTTGAATGCGAAGAAAGTGCTAATTTGTCCACAGTGAGGCCATTGTTATACTTCATAAAACAAAAACTGCCAGTAACAAATTTATCACCTTTTGAAAATGGCCCATCTGGTCCCTGCTGGGGACAAAGGAAAGTCTCTGAATATTCTGAGTAGGGGACCTAGAGCAAAAAAAAACAAAAAAAAAAAAAACAAGGAGAGAACTGTCTAGTCCTTCACAAGAACTGGAATTGGGGATGCAACACTTCTCTAGTGGACAATCTCTTTCATATTATTGGGTAAAAAAAAATAAAATTGGTAAATAAAACATGCTCACTCACTGCACTCCCAAACATCATCTTAATATATAAAGAAGCGGCAATGGGCAGTGCAATTTCCAGCACATTAATACCGAATCTTCTACTCAAAATTTTGGCATTGGTCCCAGCCTGTTAAACTGCCAGTACACTCTGTGTACTCTTGACATTGTGGCTTTGAATACCGCTCACAACCTCTCTCACTTATCATTCCCTCCCCTAAGTTCTGAGACTCTCCACTGAACACTATTTCACAAAGCAAAGCAACAAGAATAATCTATGAACAACAGACTCTGGCCCAATATAGCAAGTGACACACTGCTGCACCTGGGTGGCATTTGCTGAAGACTCAAACTCTAATCAACTAGTGGAAGCGCAAGATGGGCTGTCAGTCAGCTAGCTCAAGTGTTAACAGATCTACAGCTCTACAATCACAATAACATGGAAAATCCACCCTCCCTCATAATTCAGGTTAGATAACCCAGTGGTCCGGGACTGATGGACACTGCTTTGCTTTGCTCTGACACCCAAATACAGCTCTTCATCTACTGTGTCAGAACTGTTAGATTGCATTATAATCATGGTGTTGTAATGTTAATCCCCTTTGGCATTAAATCAAAATGACACTGAAATCGTATATTAAACATCACAGAAACTTATAATAAGAAATGAACAAAAGAAGACCCAAGAGTCAGGAGGTCACTTGCTGCAAGGAAGTGGTCAAGGCTAACACTGCTGCGATTCAGAAGAGGAAGAAGAGAAGGCCTTGGCCTTGAGAGGGTGACCTCCCAAACAGACAGCCTCCTGTCCAGGGCCGATAGGAACACAAGGCTTCTCTGTGCCGGGGGGGGTCAAAGGTGAGAGGTCAGGAATGGCCATGATGGAAGTACACAAGCAGCCTCTCATCTGTTCCAGTGGCTTTTGACCCTCATTGGGACGTACAGAATCTGGATCCTATGTGCGATGTGTTCACGTACAGGAGTGAAAGCGATTGTCTGGCACTCATGGTGAGAATCCACCGCACTTGCCTGAATCTAGCAGTGGTAACGGGACAACAAAGCCTGATTATTGAGGCATACAGGAAACTGCCAAAATACAAAGGAAGACAAATCAGAGTTGCATTCTGTATGCACAATTGATTCTACGTATGAAAACGTGCCGTTTTGGCACCCTATACATGCCAGTGTTCCCTTTAGTTTTGTATTTACCTGTACTGTGAAGCACACTAGTTTTACTACAATATTAATAGTACAACAAACAGACAGATTATTAAGACATAATTCAAAGTACAATAAAATGTCTTATCTTATTTTGGTCTTAATAACTGCATTCACTGGTATATTTTTGGGGAGATCAGCCTTCTGAACCACAAACAATGAGCTTCATTCCCTTTTTTGCCTGTTCACTGGTATACTGCTCCAGAAGCTATAGGCCTACTGCAGCCTATAAAGCTGACGTCTGATAACATGTATTGCTTGCTTTGGGCTCTGTCTCATTCAATCAAGGACTCCCACAAACCTCCTGTTGATAGCAGTTGGAGTGAAGCCAAACATTTTCCTTACAATTGGCTATCAGTCAAACTGTCAGAGCCTAACCAAGCTTTAAAGGCAAACTCCATCCCAACACAGATATAGCCTGTTATTCCAGTAATCTTGTACCGTTCAACCTAGAATTGTAAACATGAACAGGTCTCTCCCAAAGGCAGGATCATGACAGCCAAAACCCTCAATGGTGCCTTCAAAAACACAAATCATAGAGCTGGCTCCAGGGAATGAAAGCAACAAAAGCCACTTTGTGGAAATAGTGGCAGGACCTGGGGTGATTTACAAGGATATGGCCACATTTTTGGAATTCTATGAATCCTGAATTGTCCTATGAATCCACAAACATCAGCATCTAATTTAGTGTCAACGCTCTAGGTTTTTTT
Organism: Centroberyx affinis; assembly: GCF_046629955.1. Classification (NCBI taxonomy): domain Eukaryota; kingdom Metazoa; phylum Chordata; class Actinopteri; order Beryciformes; family Berycidae; genus Centroberyx; species Centroberyx affinis. The sequence goes on along the minus strand of NW_027278838.1, from coordinate 518,037 downwards.
TTTTCCTTTTGATTAGATCACAGACTGGAGCCTTGGTTGTCTGGTTTCTAACTTAAGGCGGAATTTGTTCACCTTCCCATATTGACTGAACTGCACAAAACTGTAGAAATAACATCTGAATCCTCTTTTAGGGTGTATCATGTTCGCTCCGGTGTCGGCTACTACAAACCTGAGGAATGGCCACACAAAGAGCAGGAATAAGATTAGAGATGAGAAGAGGAAGCAAAGAGAACAGAGCATGATAAACTAATGATTTGTTGGAACGGTATCATTGATAACGCTCGCAGGCTTAGCTGAACTGCAGCAAGGAGGAGCTGGAGAAAGAGCTCACACTGCAACGCACATTTATAAATCCAGTATTGCCTGTATGGCTTTATAGTTGCAGACACTGAATTATATTAGGCTTTTTTGCATTATGCTGCGTCATGCCTCAATGTCTGTCAAGAGACAACACAGAAAGTTGTCTTTGGCAAACATTCCCCTCCATCTCATCTACTTTTGTACACAATTTCAACACACCCGCTGTTGCATGCATGACATTGGATGCACTGAGTCATGCTAACTCGTCAGACAGTAAAGGGATAATCGATTTGACGTGTGCCGAAAAAACGTGATCACTGGGGTTCGCAGCCGACCGACAGAGCTGTGGACCACGCTGCTCCAATGTCCTGATGCATACATAAAGGTCAAAATGCTATACCAGTTGAAACATATGGTGCAAGTATGAGGAGTGCGCTAGCTTGTAGCAGATAGTAAAACGCTCAAAAAGAATACCGCTGCACAAAAATACAGATTTTCAGATGATAACACTACAGGAAAATGATGAAAACCGCACTCTTCTCTCCAGCCCAGTCAAAGCATTAATCAGTTCACCAACATGTTTGGGCTACATGCCTCCATCAGAGAAAAGTCCAGTTTTTATCAGTTTCATCAATTTCTTGTTCCTTGTTTGTGCCAGCTGTCAGAAAAGTGTCACCAATATGTATCGCTGTTGTCAGGTGAAAGTGTATCTCCCAAATTTCAACTTTTCAGGAACTAAGAAAACCAGCCTTGTTTTTAGCTGGATGAGCAGGCATTTTGGAGTTTATCTTATTGGTTTGTAATGGGTTCAAAAACTCAAGGTTTGTAGAATTTTCTCAACTAATAGAGGAGTATGTAATCCCTCAGTTGAAGTTAAATCATCAATCATCATTATAATCACCAAAATTCGAGTTATGAGGTTTGGACCTGACAGAGGCGATATGTAGCTCTTTATAAACTTCACTGAGTTTACTCTACTGGTTCACTGAGGTCACGCATCTGACTAGGGCTGGGCAATATATCGATATTATATCGATATCGTGATATGAGACTAGATATAGTCTTAGATTTTGGATATCATAATATCGTGATATGGCATAAGTGTTGTCTTTTCCTGGTTTTAAAGGCTGCATTACAGTAAAGTGATGTAATTTTCTGAACTTACCAGACTGTTCTAGCTGTTCTATTATTTGCCTTTACCCACTTAGGCATTATATCCACATTACTGATGATTATTTATCAAAAATCTCATTGTGTAAATATTTTGTGAAAGCACCAATAGTCATCCCTACAATATTGTCGCAATATCGATATCGAAGTATTTGGTCAAAAATATTGTGATATTTGATTTTGTCCATATCTCCCAGCCCTACATCTGACCTTAATGTGGAACAAATCTTACTAAAAAACAACCATGAATAAGCACTAACCTGTATATATCAAAGGTCAGTTTGTAAGCTGATGCCATGGACTATCTAGGAGCCTTGGTCAAGTTCATCAACTGACCATCCAAAAAGTCCAACCAACGCACAAAATTCTGTTCAGTCTTGGCAGTAATACAGAGATGTGTGACAGAGACGATGGTTTATCTATCCTATAAAGCCCTTAAACCATGTTGAGCCTCTGCAATATTTGAATCTAGTGTAAATTATAATTTCATTCACTGGATACAAATAAAGCATTTAAAATGAGCATTGCTCTGTTCTACACACAAACACACAGTTGAAATTAACATCTACTTGTTTAACATCAAACTTTTCTATTGATTAAATAAAAATCATGTATTGCAAAGCAAATTATGGGCTTGCTTGTGAGCATGACGCGCTTACAAAGCCATTCAAAGATGAAGGTAAATCTCTGCTTCATCCTGCAACAAAACAGAGCGGAGACCCCATCGAAGTTGGATTACCACAAAAGCATGCCATCGTACCTCTTCCCCTCCCCGCGATGAGAAAGGATTTGCTGAGATCAAGTGTGATTGTAAAGGCCCCAAAACACTTGAGTAGAACCAACTCATTACGCTGCGACCAAATCCAGTGTGGGAATACAGCTCCTCTAGGAAATACACTGTGCATGCTGCAATGACAAACCCTTCAATAATCATGTATAGTCATAATGTAATTTAATATACAGCTCTACCAGTATTTTTCCAATTATGGGTGTATATACAAACATTTTTGAAGGGTAGGACATGCATTAAAATAATGATATTCTATTCCTTTCCCAAAATGACTCACAATTCCTTTTATATCTGCAAACAAACCATTTACAATTGCTAAATGTGTTAGTCACTAATGTTCAGTCATATCTTAATCAACTTGAGTGAAAGAATGTTTTTAAACCAATAACAAAAAAACAAAGCCAATAGTGGGGCAACAGTGGCTCACCATGGAGCACCATATTCCAAGTCTGGATTGGGTCTGGATTTGGCATTTAAGAATGAATAAAGTGAGTAAATAGGCTAAATGGAGGAGGATTGACCTGGATTACCCCTTGTGTTTTATCCCTCAGTTAAGACTAGTTGATATTGTTACACACACAGAAGCACTAGAAGCGGGACTGCTGTTAGTAGCAGTAGCGCTTCAACTTCGGAAGCTCATTTATCATTGTACATACTAGGCATACAAGACGCAAAAACACACAAGAGAAAAACAGGTTACTGGCTGATACATAAATAGAAACCACATTGTTGCATCATGCAACAGGAGTGCCAGATGCTGTTGCTCACTGAAACCAGCCTTAAAACCACCTGTGATTTTAGCCTGATAGTTTTGCCGTAGTCTCAGCCGCAGCCAGCCTGTCTCATCAGTCTCTCTCTTCCTGTCTCCATGCCAGTAAATCCATCTGCATGCCTACCTTCCTGTTTACCCCTTTTAACTATCTGCCTGCCTACAGTATCTGAATATCTAGACACTCATCTACCTGCTGCAGCAGCCTGTGTGCCAGTGCCTTCTGTGTGCAATTAGTCTGCCAGTTTGTGTGTCTGCTTGCCTGCCTTTCTCCTCACCATCGATGCTTCCTCCAGCCAAACAAGGAAAGAACAAGGATGCGATCCAGAGCATGAAGAACCTTGAAAAGACTAACCTTTCATTTGAAATTAATGGAGGTTTTATATTCCCCCCAAAAAACTTGAAATGCTGAAATTAAAAATTAAACAAAAATAAACCCCTGAAAGAGAGAGCAAGGAACTGCAAGGCTCACAAAACAGAATTGAAGCATCACACACACACAAACATGAGTGTGCACACACAACACATCACAATCATTAATACACAGTACGCTCCCACACTGCAAGGCGTAAGCATAAAGCATACCTCCCCCTCCTGACATTAAGCCCAGCTGTACCAGTTACACCTACACTCCTATGATCATACTGCAAGCTGCAGGCTCACATAACAGATCAAAGAATATTCAACAATATCACTCTGCTGTAAGCAACAAAGAGTTTCTGTGTAGTCGACAGCAACGACAGCAGAACCTCATCCATCCTCAGTAGACTGGCCTTTGTTAAATCATTTAAAAGCTCGGGAATGGATTATTTAAACTAGTGACATGCTCAAATGCCTGAAATATCTTGAAATAACTGGCCCAAAATGAAATCTATTCAAAATAAGAGCTATGCATTCATACATAAAAACCCATGCATGTCTAATTTGCACTTCAATACTTTTGATTGCACTACACAATAAGGGAATTCCAATTCTCCTGAGCAACTAAGGATTTTACTATCTAACATGCACAATCAGTTGACTGTTGCAGGTGAGCCTGTATATCTGTGGTTTACTGTATACATTCTGCCAGGGTGACGTGGCCAACCTTTGATATAGGATAAGGATGAGGTCGTAGGCGTATTCTACTGAACTTGGAGAATGCATACCAAGGACAACAAAAGATGGTATATGATCCAAGGAGTAACATGAGCTGCCGGTCTAGTTCTATGCTTGAGTGTGTAACTCAGTGACTCAGAGACAAAAACTTTGAGGCAGACACATATAGTAGCCACACAGACATCACATCACAGGAAGACAGAGTCAGGCGCATTAGGTAGAGCACACCGAGAAGTAGGAGACACGCAGGTTATATTAGAGTAAGACAAAGGCTTAAGAGATAAAAAGGAAAAAGAGACAGTGTGCTGCAACATATAGCGATTGTTCAATAGATCAATGAGCCAGAGCAGTGCCTGCTGGGAATGCCCAGGCCCGATTACAGTAACATGGCCTCTAATCCAATAATAGAACAGCCCACAACTCTGACTGGTGTATCCTAGAGGGGGTCTGGGACACAGAACAGATTCAATACTGCGCCTCAGTACATCAATAGCCCAGTTTCCACTACTGGGTCAAACTGAACTAGCAAGGGCTCGTCTCTGTTACTCGGTAAACCGCTGAATAGCATGTCAGTGTTTCGTTTGGCAACTTGTTGCCTGCAGAGATGTTTAACAAGTACTTTCAGATAAACATATTTTTTTCAAATCTACTGTTATACGCATTTCAGTTGGCCCTAGCCTGAGCAAGCGCCACACGTAGCACACTAAATACAATACAACCTTATCATATGACACTGACTTTCACAACACACATGGCCTCAGGAGATGCAATGAGGATGAGGTCTGCTAGAAACTCAATCATGTTGATTTCAAAATGAATCTGGTTCTACAAGAAACCCCATTCCAAATGCTATATTACATGATAGAAACACCAAGTTGAAAAGAAAGGTCAAATTAGATAAAACCTGAGAAACTGATGCAAGAGAAACTTCTGCTCCGGAGCCGACTGTGATACAAGCTTCCTAAATATTTTCCCTGACTAACAAGTGCACAGGGGAGGACTAATTTGCTCCCGGAGCATGTCGCGTATTATGATCCATCTATTTCACATGCACTGCCTCTGAATAATAAATAGGCTGTGCAATGCACCACTTTGTCAGGCTTCATCTTTACCATGCTGCGTGTCCCCACTTGAGTTATTAGGAGGGAAATCTGAACGTTAGGCTACACTCTCAAAGCAAATAGGATTTGACAATTATGACGTGACGGCATGTCAACTCACTGTCACTGCTGTTGGAGAGAGAGCTTCACTTTCCAAAAAGTCAGCTTGTAAGGATTTAATAAAAAACAACTTCATCTACAGATTGATGCCCATGCATGTTTGAGGAATTCTACAATGGGCTTAGAAAAGATTTCATGAGTCAAATTCAAGTGAAATTAAAAATGGCCAAAAAAAATTTCATCAGAATACATATTCCGATGAAGGCCTTGCAATGGGCCAAAACATTAATGACTTTAACCATCAAGTTGAATAAATAAAGTTGGTTTTACTGTGAGCCTCTTCAGTGTTTTGTAGATTTTGTATTTTGTAAAATGTTTTCAACAAGAATTTCAAATGATAATTTGTTGCCTGTAGTATCTATACTATCTAGAGAGGTAAACTGAGGAAATAACAGTAAAGAAATGTGTGTATTGTGTGTGTGTGTGTGTGTGTGTGTGTGTGTGTGTGTGTGTGTCTGTTATGTCCAGGATACCTCTTTACTTGCTGTTGTGTATGTATTCCATTTTGTAGTTGTGTAAGACTGTTAATCACATAATAGAAACTTTAAATGAAATGCAATTTTGAATACTTTAACAGTAGAAAGGCCAAGCCACTGTGAATTGACTGCAGTTTTGAAATTTAGAGTTGAAAGATGTCAGCTTTCTAAATGTCTCTCCATGACGTTTGCTACAGACACTTTCTGTACAAAACAGTGTTGTTAGATTGTCAAAACCACTCAAGGAAATAGTAGTATTAGTAGTAGTTATAATTATATTTATTTCCTTCAGCTGATGGCTCGCTGGCCTTCTCCACTGGCCTTTCTAGTGTTAAATATACAATATTTAATCACCGTCTTCTCAGCTGCACAGAAAGCCTCCCACATAGAGGGTCAGAAGTCTATTATCGGTTACACATCCAGAGTGAATCAACCTTTTTATCCTAACAGTGTCAGCTGTGTTTAAGAATCAGCCTTTATCACCACTGTTCTCGTCATATCCATCGCTGCCTTCATGCAAACGCAGCACAGAACAACCAACACTGACCACACATCCGGCTGAAATGAACTGATCTACAGTGGACTGCCTTAAATCATACACAAGTGGGCCAGCACAGCTCCGAATCCGGTCATCATCAAGCAAGCTGAATGGAGCAGCAGGAGCCAGTAGGTCAGAGGTCCTGTACATCTGTAACTCCATACTAGAGCTGAACAATTAATCAATAACTAGAAATAACCGCCTTGCGGTTGTATGCCTCCGCCAATAACCTTTGTTTTATCATTGCAAGGACAGTCTTTATTTATTTAACATATATAATTAATGTGATTATTAGGTCAACTTAAAGGATTTTGGTGTCTGCAAAAGTAAATGACAGCACTGTTTTTGTAGAATGACCCAAGAGCGTTTTCTCAGCTACAGTGGTAAGCAAAACATTATGATGTCACAGTGAAGTTGATCTTTGAACTTTTAGATATAAAGTGTCATCATATTATACTACTAGACATTTGTGTGAAATTTTGTCATAATTAGCGTATGAATTTTTGAGTTATGGCCAAAAACGTCTTTTGTGAGGTCACAGTGACCTTGACCTTTGACCACCAAATTCTAATTAGTTCATCCTTGAGTCCAAGTGGACGTTTGTGCCAAATTTGAAGAAATTCCCTCAAGGCATTACTGAGTTATCGCGTTCACGAGAATGGGACGGACGGACGGACGGACGGACAACCCGAAAACATAATGCCTCCGGCCACGGCTGTTGCCAGCGCGGAGGCATAAAAATCCAAATCGCAATATGAACTTCTGCAATTTCCAAATCACAGAGGGTGCAATTACTTAAGAGAGAGAGGTGTCCAAACTGGATTTCTAAACAAGGTGTTTTGGTTCTGCGGGTAATCTTTGGTCCATGAATCAAGTACAATATTGATGAAAACCTTTCATCATATTTCACATCTATTTTTTTTTTAACAAAATCACTTTTCTTTAGTTTAAATCACAACTGCAATATTCTGTCAAATAATCGCAATTAGATTTTTTGTCCTACTCCATACCCGACTAAATATATATCCCTCAGCTCTACCTTAACAGCTGCCATCAAAGTGGCCTTGAGTAAAGTAGTGACCTCCCAACTCAGCAGTCATCAGTCTGCCTCAGTACTCATCAAGTGGCTCATAGTTCACACAGGGTTACAATTTATTTTATCTTTAAATGGTTGCTCTGTGCAAATGAAGCCAGATTGAATGCTGCAGCAAAGTCTTTCAGATCCGCTGAAGAGAGTGTTGACAGGAGTCAGGAGCAATGTGAACATTTGTAGTTTGGAAGTACTTGACTGTGTGTGTCAGGGTTTTATGTAAACCTGTCAATGAATATTTATGATTGTGTTCACTTGGCAGGGCCGACAGGTTGACCTGGCCTGTGCTCATGTCTTCTATTCAGTCAGTTATCAGACCAAAACACGCCGGTCATTAATGCGGCACAAGATATTTCTCAAAACACAGGATCTGATGTATTTATCTCTTGTGCTTTTTAGGTGCTCACAACCTAAAGGCCCATCACAGAGTTATTAAAAATACCAGTAGAGTGAGAAGACTTTTTATAATATCAGGCACACCCAATGGACCTGGCTTACATCCACACTTAGTATCCTCAATTTGGGAATATTGCCGCTCAGCATCTTGGTATCAATACAGAGCAAAGGCCTCATTTACTACGTCGTGTGTGGAAGCTGGACCGTGTGTGTAGTGGAATAGACAATGCGGGTGTATGTGAGCTCAAACACATACAGACATACACATGCATGCACACAGAGACGCAAGGATACAGTCGCCCACATAAACACACACAGAAACTTTCACCTGAAAGGGAAGCTAAATGTGAGAAATAAACAATTTGAATAATTAGTCACCTGGTTGGCGGTAGAGCTAGGCGACAGACTGCAGACCTCCTGAGTGACACTGAAACGGTGTGTCTGTCATCTGGGTGTGTGTGTGTGTGTGTGTGTGTGTGTGTGTGTGTGTGTGTGTGTGTGTGTGTGTGTGTGTGTGTGTGTGTGTGTGTGTGTGTGTGTGTGTGTGTGTTTGTCTCAGGCAAATGGCTGAGGAGGCCAGGTGATGCATCTGTCGGCAGCAGCACCGACACAGGAGTCGAGTTTCATGCAGAGAAGAGGAGGAGAGAGCAGCGGCAAACAGAAAGACAAAACAGTCATCTCCAACAGGCCTTTGAATCTAACTTAAAGCTTGTTGGTGCACTGCAGTTAAAAAAAAAATGCACATTGGAAGATAGTAGTATTTTTATTTTCGCAGGTATTAGCAAAGTATAAAAAGTTAACAATCTGAATGGATGAGAAACCTGTGTGAAGTCAGTGGCTGGTATTCTAGTTATTTATTTTTCATGAAGTGTAAACTGCATTGGTAAAACTACTGATACAATGCATTAGCAAATACCACTAAAATGGTTATACTGTGCAAAGTAAGAAAAATTGTGATGCGATCTTATATCCATAATCACTCAGCCCTAATGTATTCATAACTTCAGCCACCAGATGCTGTTCAGCCAAGACTCTTCTCCATCTGGTCTCTTCACCTCTTTCTCTGAATGACTTGGAGGAACCAGACTACATGAATAGAGCTGGGATCATTTCACCCACTCGTCATCACCAATCCAATTCTGCCCATTACAAGGAAAAGGGAAAGGTGGCCTTCAGTCAAGGTTAAAAAGGAGGGCCAATAAGAGACGGCTTCTCATGAAAGCAGATTTTATGGTCAGTGGAATCAGTCACACGAACATGTAAAAGTCTATCTTCAGTGTTCCACCTCAACTGGATGATGAAACCAGATTGAAATTTAAAGCCTTAACCCAGTTTATTCTGGGCACATATCAGTTTGGATATATTCAGACATGAACTAGGATGGGTAATTGAGAGAGGGGGGTATCTCACTATTTTATGAGACAGTGCATTTATGAGCAGCCACTTCCGGTCAGTCATCACAGGCTTCATCTCACTCCCACACGTTTTCTGTTAAAGGGCAAAATCATTTTGTTTTCATTTGGATCATGAATCGGGCCTTTATAATTACTCAGACCACTCTATGGCTGTGTTCAGTTACAAGTTGCCATGGCTACATAGACTGGTTGCGGCCAATATTGTTGAAAATCTATGATGTGCAGATATTCAATATCTTTAAAACTGACCATTTTCATACCCCCTTAAAAAAAAGATTCAGTTGTTTCCCCTAGAACGTTGGTGGAATTTTGGTGTCCATGAGGAAAAGACACAAAAACAGCATTTGGACCATTATGGGACACTAAAACTCTCCATAGAAACCCAGACTAATGAACTAATAGACTAATGAATAATTAGCAGCTTCTTAAGGCAGGGTGAGGCAGGTTTCATTGCAGAGTAAAATACTCCCACATCACACTGGAATGATTTCTCTGGTCAGCAATCTGATATGAAAAATAATAATAATACTAATAGTAATAAAAAAAAAAGAAAAAAAACTCAATTCACTAGCTGGCATTAGGGAGGAAACTCCATCCTCTCAGAGCTGGATGACACTGACTGGTCGATATCAGATTTTTAATAGAAGAAACTGATAAGTCATCCCAATTCAACAGAAACTCTCTGACATCATCTCCCATTGTCTAGATAAACACAGGGCAGAATGGCATTACTCTGCGGACAATAATACCTGTGAGAGTTTACAGGATATAGATGGGAAATTCTGTCAACAACTATGACTAGCCTAACAGTATTCCCTCAGTACATTTTTCTTCCTTGAAGTCAGCTATGTTACCCCCACTGCTGTTGGTCGTGATAAATGATAAACATTTCATACCCCCTTTGCACAAAAGGCACCGCAACCACAACACAATGGGAAGCAGCTCTGCTTCAAGCACCGAAAATATACACCAGGCATCTACTGAGTGACACATAGTTTCCAAGTGCAAACCTGCAATCAACTACAAGAAGTCATTCACACACACACACACACACACACACACACACACAATCCTCTCCTCCCACAACAGCTACAGCAAAAGCATAACGCAGTCGGTAGGCATAGATGACCAGCATCAAAGTCAAGAAGCAAAACAATGACTGGTACACAGGCAGAAAAGTTGGGCCATCTTTGATATGAGGTACAGATCTGGCCCTGCAGACCAGAAACAAAGCAGTATCAGTTCTGCCGAAGGCCGGCATCACACTTAATGTGTTGAATGCTTTACTCTCTGATGGCAGCTCATCAATTTCAAACAAGAGAATCTGTTACCGCTGAATCATTGCGTTGCAGATGCATTGTGCTGCAATGGTGTCACATGCGCTCCACTTATGCGTTGATAATGCGGAATGTGTGAATGTGTTTTTCCCTGCATCTTGCTAGTCATCTAAAGTTATCTTGATGAAATCGCTTCATCAGTTAATCTCAGTTGCAACTAAAACTTAATCAATAATTACATCAATACATCAATTGAATTCAATACATCATCAATAGTTTGAGCCACAAGATCCTTGCGTGGATTTCTGTACACTTGTTTGGAGCAACACAAATGCATTAAACATCAATTGTGATCCCGGAGTAAAACGGGGTTCTCAAAGCTTTCTCCCCATTCTGCCACAGGCCCACAAGTTGTTTTCGGATATAACTCATATTTTAAAACATCAGAAACTACAGAGCTCATGCACATATTCAATGATACGTGCACCAACAGTGCAACACACATAAATGCAAAAATCTGTTTTCTGTAAAGTGGCTACTGTCTCACGCACGTTGATACAGAGTTGACATGACAGCACCACCTCCTGTCAATGCCGCAAGCTTCCTGGATACACAGCATGGGACACTGGGAAACACTGAGTAAAAACCATGAGTGTCTCAGTCACTCACTTACACACACACAGAAACGCATGGAACTGACCAAATCAGACACACACTACCCGTCCAGTTATAGCTTACTCATGAACGTGGCTCACTGCACATTTGTGCCCGTGCTTCCCCAGCATTGTAAAGTGTGAAGAGACTGGCAGGGGTGAATCAAGAGGCAAGTGTTTGTGAGCGTGTACGAGTATATGTGCGTGTGTGTGTGTTTGTGTTTGTGTGTCCGCTCTGTACATCATCCCCATATGGCACACATCAATGTTCCCTCTGGAAAACACTAGCTATGATTTGGCTCTAAACAGAGAGGATTCCACTTGCTGAAGAAACAGAGCTTTTGTTCTGAAATGTGGGTACTGGGGGAATCTGCCGCAGGGAAGGTAAAAAAAAAAAAAAAAAAAAAAAAGAAGAAGAAAAAAAGAACTGAGAGAAAACAATTCTACAAAACTGTATTTATGGTGGTAAAAATGTGGTTGAGAAAAATAAATGTCTGCATTTGTAGCTTAAGAGTCAGAGATAGACCTCCAACACACCGTACTGCAGTACACATTTCAGTGCCTCTGCACTATGTATAGCAGGTAAAAAAAAATCCTGCCAGGAGTAAAATTAAGACTCTATTGGGAAATATGCATCTTAGGCACTCGGCTCATAAGGCTACAAATTCTGCCCGTCTCCAGTCAAGACTGGTGGCATGTTAGGTCATCTAGCGTCACATTAGCACTCCTAAGCCCTAAAGTTGCATGACAAAATCATAAGATGGGAAATCAATGAAACCTGTTATGTACTTAGGTACGCATAATCTCTCTGCTTTGGCCTGCTTTCAACGCTTGTTGAGGGGATTGTGTTTCCTATGGGACTGTTTTCTCTTGGGCCACGGATAATTTTGGCTTTCAGACCAAGATTCAGTCCTGGTTGTTTTCTCAATATCAAATCCAACACCTTCTGCAGTTTAAAGAGATCCACTTATTTGGATACTTGCATTCAAGCCTATATGGGCAAATTGCCATAAACTTGTTTGATTTGGATGAGCAATAAGGCCAGATGGTGATTATCTTATTGCAGTTTTTAGTAGGGAGGACAATGTCACTGGTGGGCGTCAATACTGCTGCATCAATGTATAAATGTTGCTGCAGGCTTAATGATAACACCTGATTACATGATCGCAGGTTAAAAAGGCTTTAAAAATATAAAACCTCAATATCAGGCTGATATTGGATAAAAATAACTGCAGTGTTGTCCACCTCCAATATAATAATGTGATGCAGTTTGTCTGATTAGTCGTAGTAGTAGTAGCAGCAATTTCTTCATCACATAAGCAATGCAAGACGCAGTAACGAATACAAACAGGGCAGCAGCACATACATGCACAATCATTCATGTCTATACTAAGCAGACAGGACAGGACCAAGTCCATTATGATCATTCCACAATTTCATTGCACTGGGGACACACGAGCGTTTGAACCTCTCTGAAAACTGAACCTATTACTGAAACAGCTTCTGTGTTGATCAGTACACTGTTAAGTGTGTGATCTGTATCATTACATAGTTATTATATAATTGATTAATACTATACTGGCAATTAAACTAAATCGATTCTAATGTGACATTTTGATAAGATTCTACATAAATATGCATTCATATGTTGTTGTTCTTATCATTATCATCTCCCTGGGTCTCAGGATGGTTCTGGAGGAAACAACAAATACTTCCAACTTTTGGAATTTTTTGGCATGGAAATAGTCAGATTTATTGAATGACAGCACAACATATCAATCATCGGCACCTTCAATCCAAAAATATTGGGGTTGGCCATCAAAGCCCATATTGATCAAACCCTAGAAAATACATGCATAAAAAAAAAAGATCCAAAGGGAAGGCCAATGATAAACTACTGGATTTGAATGCTAAACACAGGTAAAGGAGGCCAATGGGTTTCTGGGTTTCTGGGCATCAAGGCTTACTCCAGTTGGCAGTGCGGCGGTTTGGATTACACAACGGCACGCCCGCTCTGCCTGGAAAACAGGTGATTCACTGCTACGGTGCCAGCCAGCTGCTGCGGCAATGGCCTCACTCACCCCACCAGGAGGCATGAGCATTGCTTATCAGGAAAAAGGCTGTCAGTGGGAGGATGGCAGTGATAGCATGAAAGAGTCGGTGTAGGATGTTGTGGTCAAGAGCTGGCCAGTCCCCAGGCTCAGCAAGAGGCAGTGAGACTAATCCTTATAAAAACAACGTCCAGGGGCCAGTTCATTGAGCAAACTGAATAATTAAGGCATAGAGGGCCCTTCAAGCCCATTTCCACTGACTTCACCAACAATTAGACATTTTCAACAAAGGCCTGCATTTAATCACTGGTATACCAGGTAAAAACGGGACTCAACAATGGTTCCTGCTGACTGAAAATAGGCACTGCTGTGCATCCCTAATCCTGATTTCCCTGCTGCACACCTGAGCCTCATTTTGACTCAAACTGTGACTGGATGAAAAAAACAATCCTACTCAGGATCCGAAATTAACACTCACCAGGCGCCAAATGGTAAAATTTAGGCAATTATCAAGTCCAAGATTTGTTATCAATTCAGATGTTTAAACCATCTACTATAGACTATATGATTGTTTAGAGGTGCTGCAGCCAATTCATTATATCATGCATCTTCAGCTGCAAGTTCCAAGATCTTTATCCGTCCTCTGTCCTCGATGTTCTTTTGTTTTGGAATTGTACTTCAGCTGTTAGGCGTTACATCTAATGGCTATGGAGGACACAGGAACGTACAGAAACGCATATTGAGAAAAAGAGTTTGTCTTTGGTGGGTCAACTGCCAAAATGGCTGGTAACTTTTGGAAACTATAACATTTGAATGCGTTTTTTATAAACATGTTTTGGTCTTCGTCTGTTTCAAATTTTGCCCCTTCTGGCCACTGTACACTCTCTCTGACTGTGAGCAAATCAAAATCAACAAAAATCAAAGTAAATCAATGGGTGCCCGTTACTCTGCTCTACTCAAAGCGGTCTAGTCTAAACTTCTGGAAACATTTCCTCCTGTTTATCCACTGTCTGGACAGTTAACTAGCCTAACGTTCGCTGAAACATTATTCCCATGTGACACACAGCGGGGGTGAGGCCACCAAAAAGGAACATGTAAGACAAAAAAAACTATTCCATGAGTGCGTGCGTGTTTTAAAATAGAACAAAATCTCCTGTTGCCTCATTATTGAATGTTTCACAAAATGCCTGATTCTGTGCACGAAATAGCATAGTGTGATATTTCTATGAAAAAAAAAAAATGTATAACCATTATATCTGCTGGTAGAAAAATAATTCTTGGCAGGTGATTTCTTTTTGAGTTTACCAGCCCTTGGCAGCTGAGCCAAAAAAGCAATTTCAGACACTGACCCTCCATCACATTCTAAGATGAACCGTTTTCAGAGAGTCTCACAAATTTGTGTAAAGTATTATTGTCACTGAAGGGAACATTACAGTAATTACAGCAACTCAAAAATCAATAGTCGTGTCTACTAGCATCATTGCGGTAGAGCGTAAGTGCAGCTCAAGCAATGTGAAGGATGATTTTGAGTAGGAGACTTTACGAATGCTGTGTGGTTATTTTACTGTCTACAAGTTATGTCAAAAACCATCATAGTTCACCACCATTTAAAATGTAACAGCTGTAGACAAGCCTATTTAGCCTATCAAAAGCTGCAGCTGGGGGGGGGGGGGGGGGGGGGGTGTAAGACCTACAGCTCTGCTGCGAAACAGTACTCCGATTGACACTATGGCACTGTTGTGCTTAAGGCTCCTATATGTACTTTAAAAAGTCTAAAATATAACACTTTTTACCTTCAAGATCTGAGCCTACTTTCTTTCTTATAGCTAGAGAATAAGGAAAATACAATGGTGCCAAGCAAGTTCATTGCGCCCCCCTCTGAAGAACTACAAACCAGATATGGGCTGCTCTGCTGAGCCAAGAGTGTGACATCACCCCCTTTATTCACCAAGCATGGCACAGTAGAGTCTGGGGAACACTTAACAGGCAAACCACATCCTGTAAGTCCCCAAACAAACTGTCAGCAGAAACAGTTGAGTAATAGACCCGCAACACCACACTTATCCCACTTGTCTTATTTTCCAACAAATGGACATTTATGAAATGGGGGTAACGCAGAGGGCTGGTAAATGATGCGGCATTGTTGACTAAATGTTTCCACAGCGTCTGCTCCGAGTCAAATGTGACTGCTGCCTTGAATGTGCCATTAGTGTCACCCCAGTGAATAAAGCCTGCGTCAACAGCGACTGCAGCTGTTTGATGCATCGGTATGACAAATGACCTTGTTCATACCTGGCATTTAAAAAATCACTATACAGATAGATGTCCTGTCTACAGAGTGCACCCACTACTATGACGCTACTTACAAGTCTTCCATGGGTGCGTTCACCCGTTTTTTTAAAATGGCTGAAGGGCCTCATCTGGTTCCTATGAGGTGCAGTTTGTGACTGAATTGGATGCGAGGTATAAATTAGCTATTAACAGTGCAGACTCCACAATATTATAAAAAAAAATGTCATAATAAAACTGCTATAAATCTTAAATGATCTGTTCCACTGATGTCAATCCTCTTGCAATGCTCCAAGTTTGGTTTTGGGTTCAGTCCCAGTCTACTGAGAATTAGAGTCGATCCTGAGAGGGGCCTGCTGGCCAAAGTCCAGGGGAATACACAGACTCTTGAACCTCTCCACATCTCACTGCTCTCCTCCTTCTGATTGGTCAGGCTTGAAATGAACCTCTTTAGCCATCCTCAGCTCAGACTGGCATTTTTCTCCCGCTGGAAAAAAAAAAACCCTGGACAAGCTGTTTAGTTGTACTTAAAAGCCTGTGCACCTAATTGATCTAGTTGGCGAGGAAAGTAGCTTACAGTACAACAACCACAGCACCCAGAAAAAAAACACCTAAAAACCACTATTAGTAGTTTAGTTTAGTAGGAACAACACTGCAAGGTTGAGATATTTGAAAGGTAATAAACATATTTACATAGTATAATTGTCATAATTGGGATTACAAAGAAGCACCGATTCCGATTATAATTTTCATTTTCTTTCCTTGTGGCTGAGGAAATTAACCTGAACGTATGCTTCCAATATCAACAAAAAAGAATCATATTACTTGCATGTAACTAAGAAATAACAAAATTAGGTTCGGCGGCTGTCCAATCAATAAGAGAGCCTTTAGTCATTTAGAATGGTCAAAAACAAAGTGAGCATGTCTGGCTGAAATTGGAATGACAACTCTATTTAATTTCCCCCAAACTGTTCAAATTATAGAATCTCATTTGCTGTTCAACAGACTTAAGTGAAACTGCTACCTCACTCATCTATAAACCTCACAGGCCTAAGTAAAAAAGAAAAGCAAACACCACAAGCAAAAAAAATATTTACCCTGTACCCATAATGCTCTAACCAAGGACTGATGAAGGTCTTACACAGCCAGACTTGGCAGGCTTCCAAAGCACATCTTTGATTATTCATCTATGAACACAGGCAAAACCAAACAGGAAAGATGGCTGACTGATATGGCACTCATCCATGGCCAGTCTATCCACACTATTTGCTGTAGGTTTTTCTTCCTTTTCTTAGAAAAAATCTTAAAAGGAAAGTCTCAAAATGATCCAGGGTCACTGAAAACAAACTACAGGAGAAGCGCAGGGCAAAGGCAAACAAAGTGATTGTTAACAAATGTGTTTTTCCCTTCCAATGTTATTGTACCACTAATGACAGAGACAAGGCAGGCTCTGGTTCATTTAGAGGAAAAAAAGCTGTTAAGTCTACTGGAAAATAAAGATTTACTCGAGCCACAGTCTCATAAGCTCAATCCACACTTGACCGTGAGTCGCCACAAGTGACCCTCTGTGAGCAAATAGGTCAGATTCGGCACAACACACTGGACAGTGGACAGTGGGCTGAGGCTGGGACGACACTGTTTCAGCATAACCAAGACAGATACTGGGGCAGTTTCAGTGGGTGGGGGTGCGGCTGGCATCTCCATTGTCAGTACAAAATATGTGCAATACAGTGCCAAACTTATGATATAGCGTTTAGAGGAAAAGTGAGGTAAAATAGGAGGTTTACCTCTCCATCATCCCCCCTTGTTGATTTTGAACAACTGCCAAGATCTCACTGCCCTTTTGTGTTATGGAGATAGAAAGCCTGGGCAATCTGCAGTCCACTAACACTCATTTTGTTGTTGTCCAGCTGACACCTCTCCAATTTTGCCTTTTTTACTGCAGTTGACAGCTGATATTGTATCCAACCACATGTTAAACTCTGGGACCCAGTCCCAAATTTTTAAAATACATCAATGTCAATGGGTAAAGCCTGACACCAGTACTGTCAGAGTTAAGGGTTTGTTTCTCACTGGATTCACCCATGTTAAAAGTTAGATGAAAAAAATACAAACATTCTGCAGGACACTAATGATTTGTTTTCCTTCCTGCACCATGCCTTTCAGATCAGCAGCAACAGCACTACATACCCCCAAAGCCAAAGGGAAAACATTTCCAGCAGACACACACAGAGGGACAACAATCCTCAAGATCATTTGGGTACTTCCACAAATTTGGCATATAGTCTTACTGTATTTTATCCTTAGGCACAACACACATCTCATTTAACTCAGATGTAGCCGTTTACTGAAGCATGGCATGGGACATGGCTCCCATCGAGGTCTATCAAGTCGGCATTAGAGTTCATTAATCGCTGAAAAACCCCAACACCCAGACAACCGTAACCTTATTTGTGGAATGGAGCACGGTTGCACTGAGTGGCTGGGCACCAGATGCTGCCAGTTAATTGCCCTGTGAAAGCAGCTTGCTGAGTCAGCTTGAAATATATATACTGTACACATTATCATGGAGAGATGCACATGCAAATGCAGGCGCAGGCACACACACACGCACATTTGCTTTATTACACTTGTGAGGCCATTCCACTAACTTCCATTAGTTCCCTAATGGTAAAGCTAACTCTGAAATAAGCACTTTCCTTTGTGTGTCCTGACAAGAGATTTCGTGGTGATTACACTGCACCTGGCAAGTGGCTTTAAACCTGGTCTGTCTGTCTTACACACACACACACACACCGTCTCTCTCTCTCTCACACACACACACACACACACACATAGTCAGCTTTGCCAGGTAAACACATGTGGAGAGGAAGTAGATGGTTCAATTACAACAGCTCCCTGGACTGACAGGATGCATCACACATCAGAGTGAGTGAGTTACTCTGCAGACACACAGCCAGCTCCACTCAGCGCCAACACACAGCATGACTGGCAGCCTGCTGGTGTGTATGTGTCAGAGTGAGCGAGGGAGAGAGAAAGAGAAAACAGAAAAGTGTGAGATAAAATAGCAAACAACCCCTTCCAAAAAAAAAAAAAAAAAAGAGTGAAAATACAGCAAAACTAGTATGCAGGCAGACAGCGAAATTCAGAAGGAGCAGAGAGAAACAAGGAGAGACAAGGAGAGAGAGAGTGAGAGAAAGAGACAGAGAAAGAGAGAGAGATCATGCTGCTCCTGCCTGATGCTGAAGTGGCTGCCGCAATTATGAGCAGCAGAGAAAAGCGAAGAGCCTGCAGGACAACAACTACCATGACGGATGCTGCCTCCCTGCTCCCCCTCTGCTGCCCGGCCTTAACTCTTTCCCGCTCTGCTCCCACATGTCTCCCAGGCAGCCGATGTTGGGGCAACTTATCCCCAACCCTGGTAAGTACTGACAACGTAAACATGTCACACCAGCAGCAGGGCCCCCACCTGTGACTGTGTGAGGCACCATCCAAGCTTACACTTCCACCGACACTGGTGCAAGCTAGCACATCTCTGGGGTGGTTTAGTCTCTGTCCCCAGACGTTTTTAATGTAAAACCAATACTATAATACTAAGAGCAATGATACAGCGTATGGGGAAGTGGTTTCAGCAAGAACAGGGATTTGCAAATGGGACAAAAATGTGGATGATATAATCGGCTGTAAGGCAAGAAAGTCTTAGAAATAAATATACTGTCCTTTTGGTTGCAATTGCTGGCAAAATTGCCCCGTGTTGCTGCAAGGTGTCGCCTATGCAAGATACAGTATGTGTTTGAATATACTGGAGTGAAACTGAGTGTCCATGATGATTCTGCAGCTTGGCCAACTACAGTGAGAAGAGAAGATTAAGGAGCTATTCCATCACTATGTGCTGTCATATATCACCATCCTATCCAGCTTCTTACCTTATTGCTGAGGGAAATGCAGCCTAGGATGTCTGCTGATCTTCACAGCTGAAAAGACAGAAATAGCGGACGTTCAAGAGAAATTCATTCAAAATGCATAGGTTTACATACATACATACATACATAATCTTTCCACAGAGTAAAAATGTAAGCAGCAACTCTGGAAAATTGTAGCATTATTATTCCATAGAGATCTTAAACCAGCGCAAACTGCTCACCAGTATATTTATAGCAGCAGATATTTGTAGTAGAGTATGCCATATGTCGCACTCTTAATAGGGAGCGCTTGAGAATTAAGATACACTCAAGGCAAAACATAATTGCAATATACAAAATAATTAGAAGCTTGCTGTCAGGAGTCAGGAGACTATTACAGCTGGTTAAGTGGATGAATGCAAATTAGGTCTAGTCTTATACACAAAAAGCATGTTCATCAAACACAGCAATGACTAAGACATAACAGTTGCAGTTTAGTACGCAGCTGCATTTCCCCAAGAATATTTTCTATGCCAGGGGGAAAAACCTCTGAAACAGCACTGAGACCATATGACACTAAAACTCTCCACTGAGCCAGTGCAAATACAGTGTAGTGCTTTCTGGCAGAATGGCAGTTCCCTATGGAGGAATATTCAGCAATATAAATAAATAATGAAACAGTAACATGTTAGAAATAAATATGAAATCTATATATCAAATAATGAATCTATATAAATACACAATTAAATATATAACATTTATTTATCTATTTATTTATTTATTTCAGTGTCACAAGATGTGGTGCGTGAAATGAAATAAATATCTGTCAATTTCACCCACCAAAGCCAGTGGGCGGGTTCTAACCCGTTCTGACCTTCGATTGGTGGTTGAACTTGAATCGACTGTTCATGCCCATTTCAAAATGGTGACGCCCAGGGCAAATGTTTACTTAGAGATTTTGCGTGATATACCGGGAGACACATTCACATCAGTGGACACAATAGAAGCAACTGGTCATTCTTCTGATTTCTTAGACCAAGTTGAAGGCCTCTCTGAAGCATTTGTATGACATTGATAATGCCTTACTTGCAAACCTGGAGAACTTGTACAGTGAATAATAAATTAATAGGTAAATGTGTATAACAAGAGAGGTTATAGACTAACTGCTACAACCATACTACGTCATGGTCTTTAGAGCTTTATCAAATAAATGACTGCTTATACCCAACTTACAAAACACACTGAGCCAAGGGGAACAACAGCAGAATCATTATATCAAGATAGTATTTTCTAAAAAACTAACAATCTTATTTCACAATACAATCTGTAGACACTGTACACAGTCTACTTGGACCTAATCCCAAGTAAAGACAAAGACTCTCACCTAAATCTCATCCAGCATAGTACCTAATTAGTATGCAGTGGAAACATAACAACCAACTATCAACACATCAAGCCCAGTCTGTAATGCAACACTGAGAATATCATATGTAGTCAAGTATGGCATGATCTGCAATCAGTTTCTCATATCTGGTGTTTTACTGCTGTTAAGCTTCCAAATGTTTTGGGCTAGAATAATCAATACAAGGCCAACTAGAATATTTCACAATAGGCAGTATGGGTTATTACACATACCCAGGGTCTACAGTATTATGCCTGCAGCCAGAGTTAATGACATGAGCTGCAGCCGCACCACTGACAGGCCGGTGACTGATGGGGGACAACTGAGAGACACTCTCAAGGTGGAACATCTCAGCAGGGAAAAGCAGCGAACTGCAGGCTCTCAATTACATCCATGCGCTAGGGAGATCTCGCACGCAATGCACAGTTACAGCCGTACTCACAGAAACACACTCAACAAGCTTGTAGTATAAGCAACAATGCCTCAACAATGCAAAATTGCACAGAGGTAAGGCGATTTGTTTTGCCGCACAGTAAATGTGTGATAAGATTCTTCCTATTTTCCCAGGGAAACAGGATTGCTGCATCTTAATCTTTTTCTTGAGACCGCCAAGAATTCCAAACAATGTAATGCTAGAGGGTCAAGGCAAATCAAAACAGCTGCATTCTGATGAAAGCAAACACTGGCCAGTGCCGCTAATTGCTGTTAACTGATCTCTGTCCTGTATCTGATTACCTGCTTACTCATCAGGCTCCCACTGCATAGCTCAGCTCTAGCCCTGGCGGCTAGCAGTAACAACCTGTCCCTTGAGCGCCATTGACTCACTGACATTGGCAGGGAGGAGAGGAAGGTTTTGGGTTTCTACCAGTCGGTAAGTGATCGACTCATTTTTGAAATTCCACTGAGGAGGTCAAAAAGCCTATCAATGCATGGCCACTCAGAACAATGAGAGAGAAAAAAACAATAAGACTGAGGAAAACTGCACAAATCACAGTGATCTAGTCTACTCCTGTTCCATGCTATATACCATGCTATATCTTGTTTAGTGAGATACCACATAGCCCATGAACAAAATTTCAAAGAGCTTGACATGGAGCGTCGAGCACTGTCTAACATGGATAGGGGCATTGGGTAAAAAAATGAAATAAAATTAAAATACTACTGGACATTGATTAGTAGATAAAGAATAAGGTGTTCTATGATTTACCTCTTCATGCTTCAATGCTTTGCATTCAGAATACGATTCAATTGCATAAAAATTGGCTAAATGCATCATATCAGCCTTCATGGAGTAACATGAAATAGAAACAGACTGAAACAGGCTCATAAAATCATGATGAAAGCCAATTCTGTTATTGCTGAAATGTCAGGTCATTTCAATATTTAGCACTACTTGTGTGCAGCTAAGCAATTTCGCATATCACAGATTGCAGCCATTGAAAGCTTCCCAGTCCTGTACAACTTTAATTTGAAAGATTACAAAAATAATTGTCTCAATAAATGATGTTAGAGTCAATGGTAACAGTCAATAAGTACTTTTCTTAAGTACGTTTTTTCGGTTTATTTTTGTTTAGTGCTACCTACCTAGCTTACTTGCTAGCTAGCTATGCTAACTCAACAAAACGAAGCAACATTGTGAAAGGCAATACCAAAACAACAAAAAATACACTATTTGACTTTGGAGCTAAGATACCACTATACAGATGCAGTAGGAGTCTCTCACACCGCCCACAGTCAGAGGAAACACTCATCAACCAAGTTGCTCTCAGTGTGAATGTGGGGTAACTTGTCAGAGAGGAAAAGCTGACTATAGCTGAAATCTTGGGCGAAATTCACCAGTCAATCATGTACGAGCATTGCTGTATGTCCTGCCTATCAATGTTATATAACTTATACCAGTGGTTCTCAACGTGGGGTCCGGGGACCACCAGGGGTCCTTGAGGGGGTTCCAAGGGGTCCCCAGGAAATTGATAAATTGTTAAACTTCACCATTACTTCATTTACAAGAAGTGAACACAATTAGAGAATGTAGAAGAATGACTGTTTTGATCATAGTTTCTCTGTTATCTCTCTACCTACAATACAGATGATTTCGTCCAGAATTCCATGACTAACAATAACAATATTCTCAGATTTGGGTCTGAGAGACAAAATCTCATCAAATGGGGGTCTGTGGCTCTAATGTGGACTAAATTAGGGGTCCTTGATTTGAAAAGGGTATCACTGACTTATACTACAGGGAACCATCAGTTTGCTCAAATCAGCCAAAGGAAAGTAGTAAGACGATGTGGTTGCTTCAAGTGTGATACAGTGTTTCCCTACTCAACATCTGTTGATTAAGTGTTTTCCATGTTTAGAGTCTATGGCAATAAATGGTCACTAAGGCACCAAATAATGGGGACCCGTGTTATAATAAACCCACCCTGAATCTGCAGGGAAAAACTACCTTCTCATAGGGCAAAGAAGGACACCACGGCAAAGGCATCCCTTGAAAGAGCTGAAAATAATGCAAGAACAGAGAAATGTCCGGGATTTTGCCTCGAGGAAAATAAATTGGAGCACTGAAATTAAACAAAGCATGCTTGAGGAGAGAGAAACCTTATCTCCAGCAACATAAAAGAGACATTTGCATTCTTGTAATTCTGTATTCTGAGCCTGAGGGGAATTGCTTTGAGCGAAATCCAACTATCTCAGTTTAGGAAACACTACCAAGGGATGTATAGTATCTCAGTCTGCAGTAGTTACTTAGCGCCGAGAAACTCTACCGCTTAATTGCCAAATTAACTCTCAATATATTAGGTTAGATTTAAACTTGTAGTGATTCTGTGATAATTAAAACGCATACAACACAAAAAGAAGAAACATAAGGGTGGGAAAAAACTGAAATCACATCCCTGCAAAATGGGATTTAGGCCCAACATGTCTCTGAATGAGCTGGCATCAATGTCACTAGACAGCTATATGGTGACTCATTGTTTGTTGAATAGACTGAATTCCTGATTTTTTTCCCCCTGGCAGTTATGCTGTGGTGGGAAACTCAACTGGTCCCCTGGGGTTTCCAGAGGTGGGGCGCGGGGCTACATCGCCGCTGGCAATCTCAGGGAGCACAATATGCCACTTGAGACTCCATTGTCCCATCCATCAAGTTGCTCCATTAATCTCACACTGCAAAGGTGGACAGAGTGGGGACCGTTCAGACAATATGGTGCCAGGGAAACACCTTGCTCTGGACCCAAAAATGAAGCTTTAATAAAGTTGCCCGCTATGACTTCTCACTCTTGTTCACATTCAACACAGCTGGATTATAAAACAATATGAAAAGAAACAGCGGCATGTAGTTAGGTCAAAGTAGCAACTGGGTTTATTATTTTTCTTAGCCTTGTATTGTCCGGGGTGGGGGGGTGGGGGGGAGTTTGCTGAGCGTGAAGGCATGCTCTTTTTCAGCAACGCCCCTTGCTTCACATTCATAGAGTTACACACACACACACACACACACACACACACACACACACACACACACACATACCTGGGAGCTGCCCAGTGAAATTTCTGTTGCTGCCACTGAGCAACTCCAGTAAAACAAATGGGGATTGAGGTGTGGGGGCTAAGTGCCTTGCTCAAGAGCACCTCAAAGCTCAATGGTGGAAGGGGGGAGGATTCCTCATTCCCCACCCACACTTTCCCCACCAGTTTAGGGATTCACACAGGTGACCTTTCAGGCACAAACCTGCTTCTCTAACATTTAGACACCACTGCCCCTGATTTGGACAAACATAAATCCAATCAGAAACTTCATACGTGCTGTGAAAATGTCTCATTTCAAACTCTAGCTGATCTGCTGAGTCAGGGGAAATTCAGCATCTCAACCTAAGCCTAAGATTTTTATAAATACAGATGCAACATTCCCCTCTGAAATACATTTAGGCATTTAGCATTCTCTGGACCCCATTCAAATCGTGGATCTAGTGGAACGTTCCTTAATTAAGAGTACATCAGTACCGCAGTGGGCTTGGTGCAGTCGTTCTGCTAGGACATAATTGTCCCTCCAAGTATGTCCGTTGGGCAATACACTGTAGCGTCAAGGACGACCCAATCATTTCATTCCCCCAGAATCAGCAAACCTCACCTCCATCAGCTTCAGAGCGGTGCATCGATGAAACCCAACACCGCAGCCTAAACAGCCCTAAAATGGAGAGACAGAGTGACCCTTTCTCTTTCATCAACAACTCTTCAAAACCTCAGAAAGGGCAGAAAAAAAGCCTGAGCCAGCCACCGCTCACAGATTCCAGGAAACGGGGCGAAA
Source organism: Centroberyx affinis (assembly GCF_046629955.1). Taxonomy (NCBI): domain Eukaryota; kingdom Metazoa; phylum Chordata; class Actinopteri; order Beryciformes; family Berycidae; genus Centroberyx; species Centroberyx affinis. Next base: position 492,898 of record NW_027278838.1, on the reverse strand, counting down.
TTTGAGGAGCAAGGACTACTGGAAAACAAACTTGGGACGATGCTAATGCTTTCTAGTCCTTCGTAGCAGGGGATTAAGGTTCTAAATCATGGCAAACATCAGAGCTCAGCCCTGCAGCATGGACTGACTGAAGCCCACTAATTGTCTGGTGTCTTCCACCACTCTCTCATGGATAAGTGGCAGATCCAGATATGCAATTAGCTAAATGGGTCTATGGGATATGGGCTTAATAAATGCAGGGGGGAGAGCTCCGTGTGCGGTTGGGGACTCATTACCCGCCCCCCCTCTCGCTGGGAGCCACCTGTCTAGAACTGCACTCATCATATAGAGCTCATTAGCCCCTAGAAAATCAGTCCTATACAAAAATACAGATAGGGACGAGACTTTACTGCCAATTCTGGCATCCATGCCGCATTGCTAATTAATGTGCTTTGCTACCTGGCAAACAGGCAAAAACCAAATAAAGAGCTCTAATCAAGAAAAGCAGACATTCATATTCTCCACCACCTGTTTGAGGCTGATAATGTGGCCTTTCAGTGCAAACACTCGCCTGAATTTCACAGATATCCAGGAGCAGGAAGTTAGCTATACAACTTCTGAAGAATCCAGCAGTGCACCACTACTGACAGCAGCAACGCCTCCCTCTATGGACACAAACTATCTGCTCTCGCTGTGTTTTTGTGTGTATGTGTAAGAGTACAGTAATAGAGATCAATGGGAACACAGTCTCACAGAGAATCCCATCCTGAATAAAGAACCAGGAGGTTCTACCTCACAGAAAATCGAAGAGTGCTTCACTGACCTGCAAAACAGATCAAAAAGAAATGACGAAATTTCCCTGTAAAAAATAAAGTAAAAAGAAAATAGCAAACCATGAAAAGGAGGCTGCCTGCTAATCAACACCTAGTGACAGTTATGGCAAAAGGAAAAGTGAAATATTTTATCACTTTTCACTGTAGACTGATAAACTGATTGATGATGATGCTCACAAAGCTTCAAGACAGAAATCCATTTTATCTTGAGTGCTACAGACAGCTGAGGAGGGGATATGCCATTCCCATCAATGCCATTCATCAAGAGACAAAAAAAGGTCGTGGTTCTCATTAAACAGCAACAGAACACACTGTGCCAATGTGAGGCAGCTCAGGACTTTGCTCCTAGGCGTGCTCAATTACATGAGAGATGTTGTGGGTCTCAAATCAATTTGGATGATGAATCTAGAATAGTGCACACCAGGTCAAAGGATGCGTATACACACACACACACACACACACACAGAGTAGTGAGCAGAAATAAGCACACTCATACACAATGATCGTTTCCCTGAAAGCTAACACCACCCTGCCTGTGACACCTCTTCTAGTAAATTAACCCACACACACTGACAAAGCGCCGTTTGCATAGCTCCAACATGAATAATGTTTCTTAAAACTACAGGCTGGGATCCAAAATGGCCACTCGTAAGCTTTAATGAGCGTAGGGCCCTGGGGCCCAGGGCAAGACTACATTTACTCAGTAAGGGGGCCTGGCTGAAAAAAAAACAAAACAAACAAAAAAAAAGAACCCCTGAGCCTAAAATATTAAGTTACTCTCATCTCTTTCTCTTCATGGTGGGCTCCTCTTTCACTGCTTCTTTTTTTTTTTGAGAGTTCAGGACATCTGCAGAGCAGCTGTTGCTTTGCCTCACATGCACACACATGCAGACACACACACACACACACACACACACACACACACACACAGTTGTTACATGGCTTCCCCGTCAGAGGTGAAGGGGTCAGGAGCCCTGTGTCCAGACACACCATTTAATCTTGGCTAGGTATGGACAATCTCTGGAAGTGACACACCACACAGGCACTTTTACACACAGAAATAGGCACAGACGCACACACAGACAGATTTACATGCATGCGCATGCACACACACACACCAGACAGAGCCCCTCTCGTCTCTCTTCTATACAAGGCAGCCATTCGACCCTCTCTTGGGAGGACAGAGATTCTCAATGATTAGTCCTGCCCTCCCAACAAGGAAGGGAGGGGCAAGGCTACTAATTCAATTACACAGACCCTCATCCCTGCTCCAGCCCCTCTCCCAATGCCATGAATGGACTCAAACATGTCCATCCAACTGGGGGCCAGCAGCAGAAAGGCAGCGATGTGTTTACATTAGTGGTTTACATTTAGTTTCTTGCCCTTTGTGTGCTTGTGTGTGCGCACATGAGTAAAAGAGAGATTATGTGTGTGTACTGTAGGTCTCTCTCTTTCCCACTCTGTCCCTTTGGGATAGATGTGTGTGCTTACGCATGCATGTGTTTAGGTGCGAATGTGTTTCAGGTTTTATGTGTGCGTCTGTGTGTGTGTGTGTGTGTGTTTCGCATTGCTCTTTGACTGACTGATGTACACTGAAGAGTGACCAATTGAAGTGGTTGAGTTTCATTCTGCTGTTAAAGCTCTCTGACAAGCACAAAAAATGGTTAAAAAAAATAAATAAATTCTTTCAAGGTTTGCTGGTAGTGTCTTCTTACTTTAGGAATTCATGAATTCACATCCAAAATGCTTAATATCCATTTTGAAAAACAGAATGCAGGAAGTTTTTAATATCAAAATATTTAGTATTATTGCAGTTATTTCAGTATGATTAGGAATATTTCTGGGCACACCACATTCATACCACAAGGTTAGGAAAGGCTGGCTGGCTCAAAATGCAGTTCTATAAGAAGCAAGAGAGGCTAAGGCTGCAAGGCACTGTGTAAAATAAATAATCAATTGGAAATCAAGGGATTATACTTGCTGTGCTTTATAGCCTTAAAACAAATTCCCATACCATTTCAGATGATTGCTTTCTGAAGCATCCTGCTCTACTAGTCTCTCTTAGGAAATTGCATTTACACTGTTCGTCTCCTCTGTAGCAATAAATAAAATGATGACAACTCTGCCCCACATTATTATCCTCTGAGCAGCCACTATAACAGGTGAGGATGACGATAGCATTCCCTGAGCTGACATCCGCTGTTAATAAAATTGTAACGAAAAGCCTACATGAAATGTTACAATTAGGGTAGAAAACTGATGAAAAGATTAAATGCTCTGTAATGTTAGCAAGCAAACCTCTTCCACGATACATGGGCAAGTTTTTGAGCCAACAGACAATTTTGCTGGTAATCATGGCCAACATTCTCACCATAGGTCTCTTACTCGCCCCACATTACGTTATCCACATTGATTTTTTTTCTCATTTACCAGCACCCATCCCTGCTGGAGGCAATATTGCCTGGGAGAATTCTCTTAAAATGTTTGTCTACAGCTTTAGGACCTCAAAAGAAAGGGCATGGCAGAAAGGTCCTTTCTCTTCAGCAAACAAAAGAGCTGAACAGAGCAAGTTTTCATAGAGAACAGAGAGGAGCAGACAGAGGCAGGGAGAGGCACAGGGGGCTAAACTGTTGCTGTCACTATGGGCATGGCTGGCATGCAGCAGACTGGGTTTAAATGACACTGTACCCTATATGCCCTCGCTCACTCATTGGGGTCAAACAGGGCACCCATCCCCTCGTCAATACGGTCTGACAAAAAAGCAATCATATCAAAAAATTTTAACTTCCAGTAATTAAGAAAAAAAGAATGACATGTACACATTGTATAATCTATAAAGGGATTTGAATGAGTTTTATAAGCCCAAGGGATATGAAACGTGCTCAATCCGCAAAGAGACACACCTTCAATATAAAAAAAAAAGAACAGCAACAAAACAAAACACTAAAATCAGAACTGCGGAAGTGCAAGGCTTTCATGCAACAGCAGCAGCAGCAATACCAGTCACTTGGCTCTCCCACTTTCTTCTATCTATCCTACTGAAGCTGAGAGGTTGGGGCCTCGTCCAGCGATTCACTCAGGTCATGCTGGTGGTGGAGAGACCAGCTGCCAAGCATTAATGACATAGCAGAGCAGCTTGAATCGAATCCCACTTGCTCGCTCCATGGCAGAGTATGATAGATAGCCTAATGTGTTCTGGTTGCACTGCTTAGCCGCTATGCATGAACCCCATTTACACCTGGAGGTAAAATCTCAGTGTGGATGAAAGATCAAGTTAGATGCTAAACAGGGCTTGGCAACAGGAGTAATAGGATTTCAGTCATCGGTCAGTGCATCTGTAGCTGTATTGTGACTTGGGTCCATATCTGGCAACAATGTGCCATGTTAACTGATAATCAGGGTGACTGCTGAAACACAACTGAGCCACAATGTTCTGGATGTGCCCTATTATTGCTAATAAAAGCCCAACTAGACATATTAGTGCCAATAACCTAAGAACATATTCTGCAATGTTCAACTGACCAAGAATGAATACAGGCAAATATAAACTGTGACAACTACAGCCCATGATTTTGCATATATCTCATCCAGACCAGGGTTCCATACAGGGGGGACCAAATAGTTGTTGAATAAATTTTGAACATTTGAGGGGGGAAAAGGACCATAAAATTTTTAAAAAAGAAACACAAAACAAAGCAAACCAGAGAGTGTTATAAAAAGAGTGTTATCTTCTGTCACAAGTAATGCATCCACTTGATGCTGGCTGACAAATTGAGTGTCTAGACTTACAAAGTGACAAGCGATCAGTTTACAAAAAAATAAAAACAATATTCCATTATAAAATGTTTGGCCATGTTTGACTACATAAGGTACAGTATTGCTTCTCTTGCTGTCTCATGCACATGTGGGCTGGCAATGCCCCCCGACTCATCCAAGCAAATGATCCGTAAAGGAGGCATTGGCAGGCTCAGAAGTGAGTACATCATCTGCAAGATCCAATAAATCAAACCCCAGTCAGAAAGGCAGTGTCTCACTCTGTCAGGCCCGCAGATAAGGGCGGGCCGTGCTGCCACTCCTCCCCTCCTCGTCAGCTATCAACCTAATCTCTTTTGCATCTCAGCTGTGGAGATACGGGAGCACTCTAATCCGCTCTATGGGTGGAAAGCTGCGAGCAGACGTTTAACCGTCTGCTAGCTCCAGCCGCTTTTGGCCTCCAAAACCTAATTTAGTCAACAGCTATATGGATTGACATACATTTTAATTAGGATAGGCGCTGCGCCGCCATTTCTTATCTTTTCCATTAGTAGCTTTTACAGTCAAGGTTTTTTAAATGAATGAGTGCCTTTCTTGGTGTGACACTTTTCTAAAGCCTTTTGAGAAATCCACTGTGATTCCAGGGCAAGTTGAAGAGATAACAATTCCTGGCAGGTAAGCTGACCGGCAGGCAGAAGAACCAATTAAAAAAGCAGGCTGGCGGCTGGGGAGAGGCCCTGGGACACTAAAGGAGAAGAATAACATGACAAGAATGGCAAGCTGCCTTACAGGGCTGCGGCTGGCTCTCGTGGGTGAACAATCCAGCTGCTCCAAGCCCTGTTTTTCCATGGTGTCTGCAGCGTAAAAGCCCGCTCCCTTGGTTGTCAGCTCTATTGTCAGGAGCAGGCAACAGCCTCTCCCAATTTGCCTGACAGACATTAAATACTCTGCCTTGTTTGGAGACTCGCGGATAGCAATGGCAGGCATCCAAGCTTGTGAACATGCACACACCTCTTGCTTTTAACATCACATCCTAAATTCTTAAAGACTGAGAGCTTGTAAGGCAAACACGATACTTCAGATGGCAACTGTTTCACTTGCAACCGGATAACTTGAAATGTGCCATGGCTGCTGCTAATTAAAAAGGCTAAATGACTTGGCTTAGCATCTAAAAGGGAGGAGATGAATGGGTCAGCAATACTTGACCCAACATAGCTCACAGGGGAAGAAACATCTTTCCAAGACGCACATGTGATTCTGCTAAATTGTTGGTCCCAATCAACGGGCCTAATTTTTTAGAGCTGTAATACATGTTTTGACATACGAGTTGAACACAAACTGTAGCAGTCTCTGTAGTCCCATTATATTTCTGTACACAAAAGCGTCCACTGCTGCGACGCTGCTTGACCCCTCCTTTTCAGCTCCTAGCCTAAAATACGAAAGTAATCATTTTGGTTCAAATCCAATTGGTCCTCTCAGAGATTTTATCCTCGTACAATATGCAATGTAGCCTAACACACTTTCTATTTGTGGAAAATCCCTCCTGAAATCAGATCTTGTCCAACATTTTAATAACTTAAAACTGGTTTATAGGCTAGAGTACATGTTCTACATCACAAGTCATCTGTGTCAAAACTAGTTTCCGGCATTTAGAAAACTACTACAGGCCTAAATCTGAATGAAATAAGGAAGACTATATGGTCATGATCTAATTCCATAGAGTGTGCTAATGTTCCTAAGTGGATCCATGGTAAACAGATGGCACAAAATGTAGGTTAAACTTCACTTAACAGCATTTATAGTATGAAAGGATCAGACTATGAATTACAGTTAACGACTGATTCCTCTGGCTAAACATTTCTAACCGACCCCCCAGCCTACAGTTCTACAGACACTGAATTGGAAAACAGGTTGCTAGCCACATATTTTGTAGTATTAGAGATAGTATTCATTCATCCTTTTTCTACGACAGTCTTCAGGTTGCTTTCAATTGCCCAAAACAGTTTAATACCAGTAAGTCAGCAAGTTGTCTGACCTGCAACATGTTTCACCCTCCTATCCCTTTGGCACATCCACAACTTAGCCCTTAACCACTAGCTAATGTACTAACACAAGATGACACCCATCAACCCCTTAGGTCTGAAAACTCCCCTGTATGTTTGTTTTTTCACGTTTTTACTCCCAACTAACCACAACCTGTCACACTTTTCTCCTGCACTGGCAAAGCACTAAAACAAATTGAAACAAAATGTCTGGCCATACATATAAGACTTGACAGCAAGTGACAAAATAATTCAGAAAATTAATATTTTGTTTCAGTCATCAACAATATGTTTAGAAATAATTCCAGGGTGAGTGTGGCACTGAAATTTAACATCCACCCAGAATGAACGGTCGCTGATCTGAACAAAAGAGACGACGTGTCTGTGCAAACCGTTCACACCTCTCAAATGGCTAGGGAGCCATCTGATGGGTGGGCAACAATAAAGGGAGTCTGTAAAAATCAGTGTTCAAACTGATGCAGTCAGAAGTTGGATAGATTTGACAAGGAAATTTTTCTCAAGTTGCCGTAACTTTGCGTCATTCAGTACTCATAGCTAATACTTTGCTGATTTTAGCACAATTCTGACTATGAAGTAGCCTATATTAAGAATGTTAGGCCACTTTTCATGATGTACTCTTGCAGCTACATGACAGAATGAAACTCAACTGCAGTTAAATGAAGGTTGTGTGACCTATTTCAGCAGCAAAAGCTATAAACCAATCAAGTTCTTGCTTTCAAGTTACCACTGAATGCTGCGTGAGACATCTCCCCCCCTGAAGAGGAGAACATTTTACAGATACCCAGACGAACGTAATGACAAAACTCAAAATGTCACGGATGCGGCGTGAATATTCTGCCTAGCAATACACCGCCCCTCATCCATTTACCAGATGTGTGCTGATTTACGGCCCGGCAGAGCAACCTGTGTCATTCCATCCCTGTGACTCGACTGCAGCTGAGGTGTTGACATGCTAGCTAGCCATGGGGTTGAGGAAAAGAACCAAGGGGCGGGGGGAATAGAGAGAGGGGTGAGAGAAAGTGAGAGAACGAAAGATTGGGGTGGTGTGTGCGGTGGTGGGAGGGCAGAAAAAGGAAAAGAGTGAGTGAGATAAAGAGGCAAAGCATAGTGTTAGGTGGTGGAGTGGTTTGGGGGTTGTGTGTCTGTATGTGTGTGTGTGTGTGTTGGGGGGGGGGGGGGGCTGGCTGCTACTGTTTCCTGCTCGGTCAGCAGACTGGGGCTGATTCCAGGCCGGCTTATCTTTCAGCAGGAATACCACCACCACACCAAAGGGAGGGATAGGAGGCAAGGAGGAGGAGACAAGCACTATGGATTAAAACCATACTGTAGAATGCTGGGATTACTACAGTGAAGACGACATACACAGCAGGGGTTTGAGTGAGGGGGAATTTCCACATGCCAGAAATGTTTCCCAAACAGTCATGGTAAAATGCATTTTTTTAGAAAAACGCCTTTTAGATCAGTCTATTTAATCAACAAACGCTCCACAAGCTATGCTATATGCTCAAGCTATACACATTCCCACCATGAATGACACACATATTTTACATCACTGTGTCCATGCACCTGGGGTTTAAACATTGCATGCCGAGATACTACAAGCCACATTTCATCCACTCCCATAAAACAATTGCCAGGGAGGAGCAGAGCGAGTGTGTGTCTGCTTCATGTAAACACAGCCTGCTTTAAAACACCCGTGTAGGGTCAAAGAAAGTTCTGGAATGCAAGGCAGCCCAGAGCGCACAGGGATGCCAGGTTGTTCAGTGGTGTTTACCTGCTCCCACAGCTGCATGGGAGTGAGAAGGCTTGGCAGCACAGCTAACAAAACTCCAATCAGGGAACAACTCGCAGTTAACCGCTGGGAATGAGGATCAAAAAAAAAAAAAAAAAAGATCCACTCTCGATCTGCCATCTGTAACTGCCATTTGAATCCAACATCCTAGTGGTGCATGTTGCCAATTCAAAATCAGCACAGGGGCTCGGGTGAACATTCCCTTAAGAACAGCCAGCAACAGATTTCCCAACTGGTGTACGCCAACCAGCATTACAAACAGAGATAATCCTGTAGCTAATGCAGACAGCACCTGAATTCAACAGTGTAAGTAACAAAGTGGGATCTCAGGACTCAAGAGGGAGAGACATCCTTCAATGGTTTGGGGGGGGGGGGGGGGGGGAGGAGGAAGAGGGTACCCCCCCCCTAAGTCAGTTCCCTGAGGGTGTGCTCTGCACTGGAGAGATAAGTAACCCCAGTCAGGACAAGGCTGGCATTCTTCCCCCAGTCCAAAAGACAAAATGCCTGAATCCATCTTAAGAGAAGAATTTGACAATGCGGCGTTTGTCTCGCTGCCAATCGGAGAACAAGCTCCCCACAGACATGTCAATATGAAGCACAGCGCGCACCAATTTAAAGCTCAGAAGATTATTGAACAATCTCATTTCAATTAGGCAAAGCAGAAAATACTGACATTGGATTATCTCAATGAAATTGAAACTGGGGTCAGAAGCGATTACGCAACCATGCAGTGGCCGCAGTATATAAGTATACGGTACCTTTGAGGCATCAGAATCCCATGCTGTTCATTAGTCCGACAGAAAGCAACACCCTAAGCAAAGCACTAACAATTTGAGGGTAAGGCCCAGAACAACCACATGCAGTTTATTATGTATGCTGCAAAAAAAATGAACACTCACAAATTCTGCAGCAACCTATCAGAGAGCAAAGAACCAATCAGTCCCCTCCATAACTATACAGCCATGCAGATCATAAAATAGCCCTGACGACTGAGTCGGAGCATTGCAACTAATAAAGATGTTTTAGCGCCACCTCCCACTACCGGCTTCCGCCAAAACGAGCCACCACCCAATTGAACGACTGCACTGCCAGTAAACTTAAGCCTTGTTAATGAGTTAATGTAATGTGTTTTCCACAGTCAGATGGTCCCATTTAAGTTTTTAAACTGGAGACCTCAGACAGTTTTAGCCCCATGGCAAAGCAGCTATTCCAATGAAAAGTTTAATACTGTTCATAAATACAGAATCTTCTTTTCATTTCCTCAAACATTTTGTTAAAATCCAACGCCCTTTACCATCAGATGAAGAATGACAAAGGTAGTCCGACATGGAAACAACCACCTGAACGCTGACACTTGAAAAAAACCTATAGTTTGAAGTTCGACCATCAAACACTCCAGAACCTACTTCCACTGAAGGGAGTCACTTAATGTCCCATCCACTCAAGTTCTTATTCATCTGAAACAGTAGGGCAAAAACCCATATATCCTAGTACGAGTATTTCTCCTTCTCCTTTAGCCTAGGCCTTGTCTGCCAGTGAGTGAATCAATTTTTGTACCATCAAGAAAATCACCACAGCACTGCATTTTTTAAGGCTCCCCTCATTTAAATGATCAAAACTGACTGAAGCTTAGACAAGCATCAAATGAGCAAAGGTACTCATACCAAACTGTGAGTCAAGCCAGCCGAGGACCTGTCTGCAGCAGGTGGATGGCCTCCCTCCAGGTCTCCCCCTGCTCATAACTTTGTTGATAGCAGCCGCCACAGGCTCAGAGAAGTCACTGGGAGGCATCTAATGTTAACTACTGTATTCTTTCAGCTAGTTGCATTAGCGCACGCTGCCCATAGCCCAACGCACAAATAAAAGGCTATTTTCAGCCACTTGATTAACATTGAGCTTTCCACGTGTAATGTAATCCAGCTGCCACACTCATGACGCTGCTTGTAAAAGAGAAGAGGAGCAATGTTTACAGTCCAAGAGAGCAGAGCGCACCGTGTTTGAGTGGTCTTTCGTCTGTTTCTTTCTGTCCCCATTTTTCGAGCTGAGAGGCCTGGCGGCACTCCCATGTACTCTCCCCTTCACTAATAAACAAAGAACGGTTTCCCTTATATAGCTCTATTCAAGCTGCATGAGCAACATCACAAATAGTCTTGCAGGGGGATGTGCAAGCCCAAGTTTTTTTTCTAGACATGAAAGTTTTGGCCAAGGGCAAGGAGTGCCGACTGTATGATTGTGTAATACATTAACAGCCACTTAAAGAGCTATTTCTGGTGCCATCCATTTACAGAATCCTGCAGTGTCAGGTTGGTTTTGTAAGAGGGCTGCAAACTGAGACACTGAGACAAGGCAATACAACTAATTTTCTATTAGTATGTAAAAATGTTCAAAACAATGAACTCTGAGTCCACGGATTATTAGTTAACCCAAGACAAAAAAATAAGGATAAAAAAGACAGCACCAAAATAATTTCAAAATTGTATCAATGAGGAGATGAAGTCCACCCTGACAGTCATCTAGTGTGTGTTACAACAATTTCACCTGCTTGCATTCAAATCCCATTTAGTGCCATGTTTCTCAACATGCAATACACCCAATACACTCACTGTGCTCTATTGCAAAACAGAGAACACAATACCAGTGAGTCTGAAAAGGAATACAGATAAGGGCAAATGGAAAGTCATACAAAATAGAGCCTACATGCCTCTACAGCATGCTTTGTTACCTTTATGTTGTCAGGTCAGTATGAACTTCAGGCAAATATTGACACCCAGTTGCAATGTGCACATTCTTCTGCCATAGAATAGTCCACCTTATACTTGTTGAGGGACTAGGCAGTCATCCCAACCACTTATTTTTGAGCTGACCACCTTCAAGTATCAGGTAAAGGTCAATGAGATACGGGAGAATATAATAGCAAACAAACTCAATTACCTAGAATCATAATTTTGCACAACTCAGAATCATCTCAAGTGGCTTGAACTTTGTGCATGCAATTTGTAAAGCTATGGCATACTCATTTATATAAAATGTTTTGTCTGTACTTGTGAATACCCTTAAAGAAAAGATCTTGTTAAAGAAAATAATAGCATACAACATACTAAGAGGTAAAGTTAACGCATGTACTATTAAAAAGGCATCAGTCATGGTCAATAATTCTGTGGCTAGGAAATATAACATTTTCTAAAAATCACACCTAGTGGCTTATTTCTCTTAACTATAATTTCCATTAGTTATGGACTTTCTGCTCTGCACAAGCCTGTCACATAGATGCAAGTAACCATCCATACTCTAAATTCAGCCAACCGCTTCATACTCCCTGCCTTTGTGCCAAATGCCAAACCCACAGAGTTGCATCTTTCATAAGGGAGACAGAGAACAGCCAAATCTGAGTGCACAGCGACTCTTCAACAACAAATGATGCAAGTACTGTTGCAGCATGGGATGACAGTTTGTTCATCATTCTCTCAAATCTCTGGAGTATTTCTGCTCACAGTCTGCAATGGTGGGAGCGCCTTGGCCCCTTCGCCAACAGGGTGGCCTTATACAGTAGGGTTACTCCCCAGGCATGTTAGCGGCTAAACATTTGTAGCAAGAATTTATCCTTATGGGAAAACCAAGAATAGACGCCCCAGGCTACAGCGGGGCCGAGGAGGAGCGAAGGGGTGGGATCCATTTCCAGCACTCCCAGAATGCCCACCCACCCACCCCTGCTCCACAAATCAACAATACAAGCTGCTCCAGAGACACTTCCTGGGGAATTCCGACACAGGATTATTTTCACTATCCAAACGTCACAGGGCAGAAAATAATTTCCGATGAGTGACACAAATGTTGAAATTGTGTCAACAAATAACAAACATGTTGAGTAATGAGAACACCATTTGTTCATGGTGGTTTGGGGACTAGATACAGTTACAGCCAGCTGCTGAGCGAGCGTACAATGTATTTCAAAGCAGCAGATGAAACTTAGAGATGCAGTCACGCCTGCTTTAATCTTGAGAAAACTAAATTTCATTGACAGATCTATCAAAGCTGGATAAATTCATCTGCTTTTGTATTTTTTGGGTGCCAGCTCTGTTGACACACATTTTGTTCACATGCCAAGGCTCATTTGCTTCTCTCTCATTGGGATCGATATGCCAAGTATATATGGTGCTCCATGGAAAATTAATGCAGGTTCAGACTCCACTCTATACACTCTGTATAATAGATGAGGATTTCCTTTTTACTTCCACAGCCCATTTCAGTGGAATTTGCTTCCACACTTAACAAATACAATAATGTTCCATCTGATTAAACTGCAAAATATGATTTGAAATTTGCTTGTAAACATTCTTACATACAGCAGCAGCCTGGGAGAGCAGTTGCAAGGGGAGTGACAGTTACGAACACACCTCAGATAAGATACTCAATATGATCACAACTAGTCTCACTGGCTGCTGAGCAGTCCACCGAGTGAGTTTGGAGTTAAGTGCGTTGCTCAAGAGAAATTGCTGTGGTGGGGAGAGTGCTGCTTGTTCACTTCCCTTCCCCAGATTTTCAGAACTGGTCTGGGGATTCAAACTGGCAATCTTCCGGTCATGAGCTTCTATAACCTCCAGGCAACCGCTGCATTAAGGTGTCACTTCGGCAAGATTGAACAGCCCCATGCGGAAGGAAGAGGAGGGCAGGCTGAGAATGGATGGCCTCTGCCCGAGACAAAAAAAAAAAAGGTCAATAAGGGATCAAGGTGAAATGTGGAAATTACAGGTGTCTTGCAGTAACGTGGCTCACAGCCAAGTCCACGCTCTGTTCGCAGTGCGGTGTGCTTATGTACTGGGAGCAGGAGACACCTGATTAGGTTACATTTCTGTCCTGGTGACTAAGAGGCATGAGGCGGCAACCATGGCAGTAGGGAGTTCTGCCAGAGACGCAGTCCAGCAATAGCAGGGGAGCTCAGCTGCAACCTCAAACACATTTCAGAGCAGATCCACTTTCAGGCCAGGGTTGAGATGACAGTCCCCACTGGCCCAGGCCATGCCCCTAGAATTACAAGCTGAGGTTTTCAAGTCAACCTGGATTGGGCCCAGAAGACCAATGAACCATCTCACAGATGTTGTTTGTGTAATTGAAAAAGTATCATATCCTATGTCTGATTTATGAAGTATTTTATAATGGTTCTAAAGGACAAGGACAGGGGGTTTGGACTAAACTAAGGTTTTATGTGGTCATCCTCATTTATCAAAGGCAAACAATATCGGAACCAAAAGGAATATTTTTTCTCCTGCAGTTTAGGCTAATAGTACAAATTACAAATAGTAACAAAAACTAAGAACATAGGAAATGGCAAAGTCAACACAGACCAATTAAACATCATTATTGCAATTACACAAATGAGAAAAATAACTAACTTTGAAGGGCAATTATAATGGCGTAAGTGGATAATTAGCTGATTTTAGCACGTGTTTACATATTTATATCCAAAGAGGTGTAACAGATCCCTTGACGAGTATTTCCGCACTGCTAATAAAGGAGAGACAGTTAAATTCAAAAATAGCTGGTATTCAGTTCCTTTCACTCATACAGGAAGACTTTCCTACTTTTTTTTAAACCTAATTTCTCCACAGAGATCATTTACGTTTCATCTTGACTTTGTTCTGGAATTTGGGGACCAAACTGATATATTACACATCTTGCACACACTGTAATTAGGACTCTCACATATCCTCATGAGACACACACAACTGTGTGTGTGTTTTACCTAAAGGCTCAGAGCAAAGGGTCAACCATTTGCAGCACTCCTGTAGCAAATGAGGTTTCAGGGTCTTGTTCAAGGACACTCTGACACAAACAGATATCAGACGCATCAAGGATGGTTCGGTCATAGAACAGCCCTTCTATCTGTTTTTAAACCCCTTGATTGATTGAGGTTTTTTTAAGCAGCCTATTGCATATCTTTTATGGTGTTGATGTGGCAAGTTAATGAGTTCTCACTTCCTATCAGACCAAATGCCAAATGGCACATTAGCTTTGTTTGATAGCCCATATTACCTACTAACTATACGCAAAGTGAACTATAAGTACACTAATCTCACTCTGTAATGACATAAACATCTGTGGTCGTGTATAATGTGCTCTACAATGGCCTTATTTTTACATGGCATTCTACCGGTGTTAAACTTCAAATTTTTCAGAGCAAGTATACTCAAAATGCCTACTAAATAACTAAATAGTAGGCAGCATGGGCTTTCATACACAGTCACTATGACAACAACCACATTCGGTACCGATGCTCCATCAGTGCTGTCCATAAGCTTCATGTTTGGATTCGTAACGGTGGTTCAGCCTGACAAAATCTTGCTTGTGTTTTTGAACCAGACTGGGGGTCCATTGACTTACAATACAGCATTAAGAACCGCACATCAAGAGCGCTGCAGGGCAATATACTGTACATGTTGTATTTCAAGTGGCAATTACTGACAGGCAGCTGTGTGCTCATCCTAAAACTACTTAATTTCAATTATAGGATGCAAAACGACCATGAGTGATCAGCAGCAAACATTGCCTATCCTTGAGTCATACACAGCATTTAAAACCACTCAATTAGCAAAGGCCACCTGTACAGAAATAGTTCTAGGATGTTTCTGGTAGGCAACCGTGGGCTCATTTGTAACAGGAATGTACTGCAAAGCCATTTAAACTGGATGGTGGACTGCGTGGGAAGCGTGCAAAACAGGACTGAGTAGGAGGTGGGAAAAACAGAACTATGGATGGGATGCGCCAAGATGGCAGCCTCTTTGTTTGATGTCATTAACCATCCAACAATGCACAGCATCCTAAAATGAATCACCATCGCCAGTTTGGAAATACTAGTTGCATGCTCCACTATGGTATTGGCTGGAAGGACAGAATGACACCAATCTAAGAGGCTGCCATCTTTTCAAACTGGTACATTGATTCCCCCCTAACCTTGACACCAACAGCCAAACCCTCATTTGGTTTTTGATATTTCTCCTACATTTGGTGTACAGGATTTTATCAATTGGTGTTGGCAAGACTATAGTTTCGGCTTGGAACTATGACACTTGAATGCTGTACGAGTTGGCTGCCTGTTGCTAATTATAACCTTCTCATATGAGAATGTGGGTGGGACGGAGGAGCACAGAGACTGGTTCAACGCTTTCTCTGTCTGATACTAACCAAAACTAAGGGCGTTAAGCAGAGCCAGGCACAGGGGCCCTGTTTTTCAAATGATCCCTGCCGCACCGCTGGAATCTTGTGATTTGACTCTTATGTTTAAGGTTACACATGCCTTGGCTGGGTCACAACGAAGTGTGAAATTCTGCAATATTGTTAACATGAACTAGGGCAGCCATTCGTCAGTCTCTATTCAGAGCTTTTTTTTCTAACACTGAGGAATTGCATGCATTAAGCACACAGCACCAGTCACAAAAGGTGTGTTAGCTACATTGCATATGGCAATATCTCAATGTAAACACTCCAATTGAAAAATGCGTCTGCCACCCCAAGGTGACATGGGAATGCATGTATGGATCCAGGAAACAAAAGGAATGAATTACAGGGGACCAGTTGTAGGTGCATTGGGCACCAAGCACACTAGATAAAGATTTGTCACAGAGCTATTCAAGTGTTTCAACAGCAGACAATGGTCAATTATGTAATTATATTTCAAACCAACTTTGAAACCAGTGTCAAGGTCTGTTGCCAGTCAGGAATTGTACAAAAATTATCTTTGCAGGATGTAGGAAAAAGGGAAAATCCTTTAGCGATTGTGATTTAAGCAAGCTTTCTCCGGACACATTTTGTTCCTTCCACCTCCCACTGTATCCCACTGTATCCCAGCAGCCTTCCACCTACGAGAAACAGGCAGAAGGCATGTCATTGCAGCAATTTAGAAAGTATAAAATTAGGTGTAGTCAGAGCACACTAGCTCAGTGAGTTCCCTTCCTCCAGAGCTACCTGGCTCAGCGTGGTGACAGTACAGTTGGCTCCCCTCCCATGGTTCAGTGCGTTTACATACATTGTACATCCTGTGATTATGCTGTCGGTAGGGGTTGCTTATTACTTCCTCTCTGCGGTCAGTAGTGACAGTGGAGGGCTTTTTTCCGTGCAGAACAAAGGGCCCAATCAATAAATTAGCCATGTGCTGCTGCTAATTAACTCCTCCACCACCGGATGCGATTGGTCTAGGTCTTTATGAGCTATAAACACATGGCCAGGGAGGATCGCACTAAGACTGTCCCCTAGGACCACTTATACAGCAGGCAGCTTCATATTCAATACCAAATGTCATGCAAAAAAACAACAGGCTGTGGGCCAAAACGTGTGCCTAGAAAACTGACAGACTGTGCAGTCATGTTGCACAATTTGTGCACATTAGTATCTTGAAATGATGTCAAATATTTCAACAGCAACAGACTTGTGGACTATAGGCTATGCAGAAACACCCATTTTTGATTGATTCTGATTTCTCCCACTAATGCAATGCAGTCAGAGTTAATATGAATTTATGAAAATACACCAGCTTTTATGAGGTACAGAATCAAACAGGACTCAACTGCGATTCACATTGCTTCTCTCTTCATGCCACTGATGTCAGCATTAAATAACTGCACAACTGACACAGTAAACAGCATATTTGTTGATCATGCTGCTTTGAGAGAATGAGGCTCAAGCTAATAGCGTATTGGATGAATAAACACATTTTCCAAAGGTCAGTGCAGTCACTAATATAGTGAAAAAGCTTTTGATTACAGCTTTTATGTCAGGCAAGCCTGATAGATTTTGGTTAGTTTAATAAATGGCCAGGGCTGCTGTTGGTGACAGAGCTGCATACTAAGCAGCAGTGGCAGCTGATGTTAACAGTTAACTATGAGGCTCAAGAAAATATGACATTTCCACACAGGTGGACCAGAAGCAGAACTGATCAGAGGGGGAAAACAGTGGTCTTGGTTCATTAGAAAATAATGATCATTTTGAAAGGATAGATTTCAACAGAGGGCGACTTGAGGAGAGGGAATGGCATTTCTCTTGTTACTGCAATTTTCTGCACACATCTCCTTGTTAACTACAGATTTTATGAAAAATGTATTTGGCAACTGCTCTGGAAATTCTGTCCAAATCACCCACTGAATCTCAATAAGTAGAAGGTAGAGATCTAAATAACATACAGACTGATGTTAGACATACCTAAAGGATGTGTAATATCACTAGAGGTAGCAAACCAATCAGAGGAGCCCAACAGCAGAGTACTCAGTCTTTGCTGAGGCATTACACACACAGTGGAGACTGCAGTCTATAAGGTCATGTGTCTTTTTCTGACATGCCAAGGACTAGGCAGCCAGGAGGGGGGTGGGGTGAGGGGGGTGGGGTGGGGGGAGTGTGGACGATTTACTTTTGTCCATTAAACTGCCAAAGAAACTCACTTGCACATCAAACATTTTAGGCATCCCTTGCTTCATTGGTGCTCCATCTCATATGACCTGTCATGTCCGCCTCCTAACCAGCTCTGGCCTATAAGAGACCTGGAGCAGCACCCACACATTGCACTCTCACTCACTGAAATTCATTGGCTGCTGATTGATCCACGCACTGCAACACTAGTAGGATATTTATCCTCATGCACAAACTTAGCTCATGAACAAGTCATACATTCCACTCAATTCTTAGCAAAACAAAACACGCGAGAAAAGATCCATAGTGGATTGGATGATACACACAATAGACATCGCAAATCATTTGGTGTTAATTAGCCGAATGGCAGGATATCAGAGCCAGTCTCTCTCTCTCTCTCTCTCTCTATGGAAGGGGTGTGGCAGCGATGCGCTGATACAGGCAGCCTTCCTAACAATGTAAAACAACCTGGAGAAATACTGTTGTTCCAGTGTAGCCGCATTTTAGACGTCGTACTTTACATTTCCCCCGTGCTGTTCTCATTATGATAGAGTGACCGTGATAACCTGGGTTGCAGGTTAGCCAGGGAATGGCACCCACATGCACCCAGCCGTGGAAAACTGCTGTTACGGTGAACGGAGCTGAGGAAGCTTAAAAACACCCAGAACAGAAAAAAAACAAGTTTTCCCTTTCAGGTGATATATTAACTACCGCACTCACTGTTTCTTTACATTTTCACAAGCAGTATTTCTTCCACACGGCAGCCCCGCAGCTTGCCGATAGTCTACGACAGGTGAGCGGCTTCCTCTGCGCGTCATGTCATTCTTCGGCTACATTTCTAGCAAATGCAAATACATACAATACAAAAAAGTTTTAACCAAATGTTAGTGTGCAATTATTAGTGGCAGCTTGACTGAGATGGTAATATGGCGGAGGCAGGCTTCCAGTTTCGCCCCCCTGTGTGAACCGGTGCACGCCTACAGGCTACAGTCCTTAAGGTTTTCCTGGCCACAGTGCCTTATATACATTAACACTACCTCGCCTCTTGAAACCCCGACTGTCGTGAACTCCCCGTGCCTCCTTTACTCCGCACGCCGACCGTAAAACTGGCGCCCGTGCTCCACATGCAATAAGAATATCTTGGCATCACCAAAAATAAAATCTTTGCCAAATAAGTCCTCGCCAGGCATCCCCCCTGCTGCAGCCGTGTGCTGCCGGGTGTCTGTTCACAAAGTCGCCCAGACTGGGCTAATGTGTCGGGAATTAAAGCCGCAACCAAGTTCGGCTGATTAAAATGAGTATCGCAGCCTGTGAAACGGTAACGGTCCATTCAAAAACCCCCAGTCGGTGCTGCTGAACTGCAATGGTGCCCACTCACACTAGCTCCATCAAGTAGCCTGGGACTCACGCTGGGCTCACACTACATGCACAGTTTATTATAAAGCTTGGTCGGAGGGAAGGTCAGGATTTCGACGTCTGTTGCAGAGGGAGCGGACAGGCTACAGTGTGCAAAACCTACCTTCAGACCCGCTACTGGTTCATCGCAAGCAGTCAGCCCTTAAAAGATGCACATTAGCCAGCGGTCCTGCTTCTCAGGAGTAAAATATCCTCCTCGTTGAGGAAATTTCCAAGTGGCCGGGTAGTGTGAGCAGCGGCAGTGTGCGTGTGTGTGTGTGTGTGTGTGTAAATGGGGAGGGGGTGGATAATCCTACGATGGAGGGGGGGGGGGGGTGTGAGAGGAAATGCGTCATTATCAATGGACTCAGTGCTTTGTAGTCCATCTGTCCACCCTATCCACTGGAACTACAAGTGTGTGTGTGTGTGTGTGTGTCGGGGGAGGGGGGGGGGGGGGAGGGGGAGGGGGATGCTGTAATAAAGTGACAGTTTTAAATAGGGATATGCGTACTTTATGCACTGAGCTAAATACTTAACATCTAAAATTTTATTGAGAACAACATTGCGAATCCCCAAGGCAGATTTTAATTAACAATTAGCCTAAATTACTATTTTTTTTTAGTTTGTTGGGTCTCCATGTGACACTAACGCCATTATGTTAATGAGCCTGGGTGAAGATGAGAGTACATTCCCTCAGATTTTGGTCCCAAGCTGAAAGGAATAAAAAGCAGAGCCCCCTGGTGTAAAAGGCATCCAAACATCAACATCTGCTCAAATATTTGAGAGGAAGTGTGGAAATGCCAGTTGTTTGTTTCCCTGTGGGGAGACAGTGACAACTGACATCAAACCTGGAGCCTTTATCTTTCTGCATGTGGTTCACTGTGTGTGCAGAGAGAAGTTTGAACACTCCCTTGCTCATAGGAAAAAAGGGAATCGCTTTGTTCATTAACACAAACGCATAGTAGCTCTTGAGCACACTCACTGGACGGGGGGAAACTGCCTGGGAGTGGGACAACATGAGAGATATTGGATAGGGCACTTAATTAGAGCCCGTTGATTTTAGTTGGGGGGTGGTGCAGGACAAAAATATAAGAGGGGGGATTGTGGGCATTCCTTACATATGCTATAAGTGGATACTGGGTCCTTGTTGTCAGGGTACAGTCTGGTGAAATGTGAACCTCGGGGACAAGTTAAAGGTGTTGACCCCAGACGGAGCAATAGGCCTACAATCATAGCCAAATTCCAGACATTCTGATGTGAACTCCTAGTTACTGTCAGTGCTGTTAACACGCCTGTCCGTCTCCCTCACCCCGAGGTCTTTCCACTGGTGGGATACTCTATAATTCCACAGGCACTCCAGCATAAATCTCCAGGCAGACATTTCTGCCGGGAAGTTTGCTTTATATCTTTACACAATCCATATGTATACTCGGGTGTGTGTGTGTGATAAACAGTTGTTTCGAGAAAAGAACACACGCTATGGAGCCAGCTTTGGGCTCCAGGGAGACATTTCAACTTGGAAGTCTGTTTGTTTTAAGCTGTCCATAATCCACGCAAATACTGTGTAGTCTGTGTGGTATACAATTGTTTCTACATAAGAACACCCATGGAACCAATTTCCTTAATATCAGGGTCACAGGAAAAGGTATTACCTTTGAAATGAGATATCAAAAGGAATTATTTTTTTCACTCAGACATATTTTCATGTTGAAACTTATGTGGTTTCCTTTCAACAAGCACCCGCAGGCATGGAAGGAGAAAAAAAAAACACCTTTCAAGTAGTAGACCTACCACATCAACGGCAGAGACGTCAAAGTTTGGCCTGTATTCAACTTGACTGGAGATTAATCATTCCTGCTGTAGCTGTTTTCATAAAGCGTTTCAGCATTGCTAACATAAAAGCCAATGGAATCCACAGATGCTTTGAAAAAGTAACAGGTGAGTTTGTGATTGTTTCCAAGAAGAGCTTGATCCAAGATATTAGTGACCATGTGCCAAGTTAGTGGTGCTCACCACGAAGCACAGAGACTGTAACTATAAATAAAGACTGCATTTAATTTTTGGCCTACCAACTCTGCAATACTTTATCAATACACATAAAGTGAAATCAGACAAATGCCACCACCTTGTGGCTAAATGCATGTAGTACCAATGTGTGTTGCTATGTTAAAAAACAGGGCCACTAGTTACAATTGGGTTATAGGATGATTAAAATGGATCCCCAAATAATTCTAGAGAAATCAGTGGCTTCACAAACTGTGGGGTTTTAGACTTGACAATAGTAATCAATGTAAAGCAGACTGTAGGCTAATAGGTTAATAGCTTACAATGTGTTTGATTAATCTGCATAATAACCTGCAAAACAGTCTGGTTGCAAGAAAAGGTTCTTTTGAAAATGCAGTTCCTCAAGCAACCACAATAGAGCCAAGACACCTTTGAAAAACACTTACTTATGCTACAGCAAAATAATAAACATACTTCTGAAACCAAGCAAGTGGCTTGCATCTTGTACAAAGGTTACAAGACAAAGAAATAAAACATGAAGAACTAGAAGGGCACTCAGAGAGCGCAGATCTCCGCCAAGGTTCGTGCTATTATTGCTTGTTCGTGAGTCGGATCTGGATCCACTCCAAAATTTAATGGGTTCTTCCTTGGCCCATGCTACACCCTTCCACGAAGTTTCATGAAAATCGGGCCAGTAGTTTTCCGTAACCCTGCTAACAGACAAACAGACAGACAAACAAACAAACAAACAAACAAACGGCACCGAAAACATAACCTCCTTGGCGGAGGTAATGAATCATTTCCAGTAAGATTTTACTACAAAGTGAAATCGCATGTTAACACAAATATATTAATTGGTTGGGAATAATAATAAATAAGTCAATGTCAGCTTTGTCTCCATAAACCAACAGTACAAGCAGGTACATCATTTGCATTAGGAAATATAGGCTATAACAGTCTGACAACAGTCTATTGGTATGACTGACAACTTTTGAAAATGTTGGGGGAATTATCTGTACTTGCACAGAGCATCTGTGGAAGTACAGATAATCAAAATCTCTGCTTCAAGTTAGTGCTTTGTGAGTATTAGGCCTAATCACTAACAATAGAAATTCTCAGAGTTTGGAGAATTTGTACTTTGAAAAAACACTAACGAACATTTTCACAGTATTTCCATCCCTGCTAATATCAAACAAAATTGGGTAACTTCATTGTGACAGCCCAGTGTATTTGGTTTCCTATGTTTAGTTAAGTCAGGATGGCCAGATGGAGCAGTGAAAAGCCTAACAAAAGCATCGACTGTTTACACTGCATGCTCAACTTTAAAGTATCCCATCTAAATGTATCTGCTGTTGTGTGCTTTTAGAGAGTCTCACAAAAGTCGCAGAAAAAACAAACCCCACAGGCAACCACCCAAGCCTTTCCAACAGACCCCTCTACTCCTCTGGCTCTGGTACTCTGGGTTTTGGCTCCTTGATGGCAGATTCCATCCCCGGCAAACAAGTTCTCCTCCGCGCAGCAGTCTCAATCTTCTGCACCCTCTCCACGTCCCAGGGATGGGTGACAAAGCTGAGCACCTCCCCGTCCTCTACGCTCCCTGCCCTCCCCACCCTCCCTGCCCTGTGGATGTAGTCCGTGTAGGATTCTGGGAAGTCGTAGTTGACGATCAAGCGCACCCGGGATGTGTCCAGACCGCGCGAGGCAATGTCGGTGGAGATCAGCACGTCCTCCTTGCCCTTCTGGAAGTTGCGGAAGATGCCCGCGCGGACGGCGGCGGGCATCTCCCCTTGCAGACGAACGTGCCGCACCCCCATCTCTTCCAGCGAGTACCCCAGCCAGTTGACGGTGGGGGCCTTGTTGCAGAACACCAGAACGCCGCCCCCTCCTTTTTTCTGCTGGAGCAGCTTCACGGCTTGGTGGAGCTCCAGGACCTTGTCGGCACCTCTCACCTTCAGGAACGTCTGCTTGACGTGCGGCATGAGGAAGTGAAGCATCTTGCTCTTGATGGTCACCATGCTGCCGAGGTCCGTCACCTGGCCGAGAACTTCCCCCACGCCGCCGGGGAAGGTGGCCCCCACCACAAGCAGCTGGGCTTTACGGCCGGGGCCCCGTGTCTCAGAGGGCCCGCTGGCAATGTGTATCTGGAGCAGGATGCTCTCCAGCATGTTGGAAAAGCTGGGGTCGAACATGGTGTCGGCCTCGTCCACCACCATGAAGCTCAGCTCACTCAGGTCCAGGTAGTGTCTCCGCAGAGCCTTGACCAGAGCGCCGGGGGTGGCCACCAAAATATCTGGAGGGCCCTTCTTGAAGACCGTCTTGATGTGGCCTACACCTCGCCCTCCACCCACAGTCCTCGTCAGCATGCCAAACGGGGCGCACAGGGTCCTCGACGCAGCCGCCACCTGGTCAGCTAGCTCCCTGGAAGGCACAAGAACCACAGAGCGAATCTTGTCTGCTGTGTCCAGGTCGACCTCTGACGCCTTTTCAGCCTGCAGTCTGTGAACAATGGGCAGAAGGTAACTCAGCGTTTTGCCGCTGCCCGTCTCCGCGGCACAGAGAATGTTGTGACCTTTCAGGACTTTGGGGATGGTCTGCAGCTGCACTGTGGTGGGATGAGTGATGTTGGCATTGCTCAAAGCCTCCACCAGCTCCTTGCAGATGTGGAGGTTACTAAAGGTCACGGGTTTCCTCTCTTTGTCATCTTCCTCCTGCTGATTTTCAGTGACAAAAGGTGCAACAGTCTTGGTGTTGTTAATGGTGAAATAGTCACCAAATGATTTGTTGTGCTTCCATCCTTTAGAGGCGAGAAGGGGCTGCTCAAACTTGCCATGTACGTATCCCGCAGACTGGTTCAGCTGAGGGTTCTTGCTCTGGATCAGGAGCCTGCCCGCCTTGATGGTGTTGATTTTGTTTTTGCCTCGCATCTGCTTCACGTTTTCGACGCGCTTCTGTACATGTCGAGGAACGCGAATGACTACAGGCTCTTCTGGCGTGGCTGACGTTTGACAAGGACGAGTCTGACTGATGGACCAACGGACATGACCACAGGCCAACACTTTGACGAGCTCAGGACAGTGAATAGTATTTGAGTAGAGAGTCCTCGACGCAACCAAAGCCAAGTAGCCGACCTTCACAGGCTGCATTTTGCTGGACTGGTTCACTTGTAGCTAAGAGTTAGCTGACAGAGAAACATGTGAATGGTAGTCCAGAAACAAAAAGGTTGATCCAGTTTAGTCTCATGTGGATCTTAAAAAAACGCACTAAATGTTGAAAAGCCCACGTAAATCTAGTAGCATCGCACATTTGCCAGTGGAGTCGCCATGCCTTCTTGGCGAAGGTTGATGATGTCACTTGGGGAAAACAAGGGATGATGACGTAACGTATAGAAATACAATTTCTAGATCTGCCAGACAGACCACAGCAGTGATTCTCAACCTTTTTCATATCAAGGACCCTAATTTAGTCCACATTAGGGCCACGGACCCCCATTTGGGTCCAAATCTGAGAATATTTTTTATTGTTAGATATGATTTTGTCCAGAATTCAATGACTCTTTGTGTTGTAGGCTGAGAGATAACAGTTATACATGATCAAAATAGTCATTCCTCTACATTTTCTAATTGTGTGAAGTTCTTGTAAATGAAATAATGGTGAAGTTTAACAATTCATCAATTTTCTGGGGACCTCCTGGAATCCCCTCAAGGACCCCCGGTTATCCCCGGACCCTACGTTGAGAACCACTGAAAAGGAAAGGAAAGAAATGCAGCAAAAATATGCAATTTACAACTTTGATTCCATTAGCCATTTATTTATTTATTTATTTTTTAGTTTTGATGTGATGGTGAGCAGATTTGGCGTACAATGTGAATTATCATTTATCCCTGTAAGTTTTGGGATGGGGGGCAGGTGACCATGAAGCTGGCCAGAGTCCATCGTGACTTTGTGAAGGAAAATAAACTGAAAGGACTCCAGAGAAAATCGGAATATGCCATGAGCAAGGAAATAATTATTTTAGAGCCTACTGGCCTCTATCTGGGTCTCAGGTATTAGAAAATTGCTAATAAAATTGCTTTACTAGCCAGAATTAGAAAATGTCATAAAAATGGCAGCCCAATGAGCATCCCTAGTCATATCCTCTCCAACCCTGGGTATTGTCATAGTCAGTCAATTGATTGTCGCACTTGTGAATCAGCATTGCCTACAGTACAGTAATGTCAGAGATCGTGATAGGTTAGGGAAGAGTTAGAAAGAGCACAGTCATTGACACGACAGTAACTGTCAATAACTGTCCACGTGACTCCGAGTTCTGGTCAATCCCCTCGATCCCCACTGGCAAAGACCAGGCCCCAGGCACTGTAATGCATAAATACACTTGTCAATGTCAAAATTGTGACATTGTCATTTGTCTGATTGTTCTTGATCATCTTATTGATCATCTTGTTACAGTATGTAGTCTCAACTTACAAAATCGGCAGAACACATTAAGGCAGGAGACATTTTTTTCTGTTTTATTCTTATGTAATGTTTTCATTTTGTATCTGGCATACTTTTTGGGTGCCTTTCCTGGGGCCCCTGGGGGGACAATCGAGGAATGCTGCTTTGCTATTTGGCAGGGAAGCTAATAAAAGAAGAGACTTCCAACCTAATGTCACCAGGCAGGCGTCCAGAAAGGGTCCAAAGGGGGACTCAAGCCTCTGCTATTTCTCCCTGCCGCTCTCCAAGTGCCTTCTGGGAATGTTTTCATTCATGTACTTTGGTTTAAAGATTTTAGCTCACCATTATATTCACTTCTTCACAGTACAGCCATGGAAGAAAGAAGAACGCAACATAAAAAAAACTGCTATCTACATCAGTGCTCACTGTACCGCTGTCACATCCAGCATTGATCACACATCAGACACACTTCCCATGTGCTGAATGAATCAGCTCACGGATTGATTTACTGTAGCTCCAGCACATCAAACACACCCGTTCAGTCATACAGTGTCGCTGTCACATGTTGGCCACACTGAAATGCTTTGGCAGGCTGAATCACTATGAACTGTGTTCCTGTATGAATGATCTCCCTTATGAATGATTAAATAGATAAATCAGCTAATGAATGAATGAATGAGTAAATGCATATGAAAGAAAGAAAGACAGAAAGAAAGAAAGAAAGAAAGAGAGAAATACACATGCATGCTTACATACATACATACATACATACATACATATGCCAACAAACAAACAAAAAATTGCTAAATACATAAAGAGAAAGAAATGTTTTAATAATTAATTAAAACAATAACACTACCATAGCTATGCCATTTTATGATGCATAAACTCATATCTTAGTCAAGATGTAGATTTCCACACTTTGGACCCCAGTTGGTTTCCTTTCTTTTTATCCAAAGCCACTGGCTACTCCTTTATCACTGCATTCTTCCATGGCACAAGCACTACAAAATAAACACTTGTTAAAATGAACAAATGTCCCACTGCATATAAGTTTTATATGTCCAGACCCCAGGCTTGTGATGGTCTGGCTGGAGGCAAAGCTCAGACTCTCCAGACTTGGTCATTGTTCAGTTTCACAGACTGAACAGAAGAGGGCAGCATAAATCAACAAGGAAGGTTTCACATCATCTGAAATCCTAATCAGAGCTGTGATAGCAAGTCCGCAATGTTCTGTACTGTCTCAAGTCCACAATATTTCTTACACAATGTTCAGAGAAAAATCAAATTTAAAGTTTCTCTAACAATAATTATTCTGTATATTTTTTCCACCATTCCACTTTGCAACATTATCAGCCTAGTCTACAAGTCAATTAAGACAAAAAACACAAGGTGTATTACAGAAAATATTACATTGTGAATGTTGGAGAATTTATATGAATATAATCATTAGATTGTTTTTATACCAAACAGTGTCATTGCCTCAGGGAGCCTTTCATTCCATATCAACTGACAGTCTGGTAAAGGACTTTATGTAATTTGATATTTGTTGACATTCACCTAACATCATGAGCCTTGCCAAGGTGCTGCATTGCATTTCTGCAGTGTGTGCAAACCCCAATCCTTGAAAGAGTGACACCTCTCAAACAGGACCAGCGTGGGGGTTGAAGCTGTTTTTTTTCCCTTCATAACTTTCTTTACAAGAACATAATATCACAAACCACATCTACAACCTCCCACACAATTCGTGTTCTTTATCTTCTCCCTTCAAAGGTCATCTGAGAAGATAAGAGACACAGGTAACCTGAATTAGACTCTGGTGGGTCTGGAGGCACAACTGCTGCACAGGAGAAAGTTCAGTCAATCATGTGACCGCCATAATGGCACTCAATGATATGATCACTTTATATAAAATTTTAATAAAATGTATATTTATGACAAAGGTCAGTCGACAACCTTTAATCCAACCTTGAATTACCTTCATTTTTCATTGTTGATTTCTATGTGTAGACTTACTTCTGGCTGACGTTGTGAAATGTCAATATCAAATTAACTTATGAAATGATAGAAGAGGAACTGAACATGCAAGAGTTTTGGAATATATTAGTCATGCACTGACTTGGTCTGATGAGGACAGAGGAGGATGCTCTTTGTAATCACACCACAGCCCATATTTAGAACAACCAATATCTGTTGGCCTGAGCTAATCTGCTGGCAGAGAATCGCTTCAGAAGGTGGCATATAAGTCAAGGAAGGTTAAAACTTGCGCTTTTGCTTGGAAATAAAGACCACAGGAAATGTGATATTGATGCTTTCAGATGCATTTGTGAGCTGAGCGCCAGTCTGTACGCCCACATGCATCTAGCATTGGTGTATGTTGTGTGTCTGTGTCGCGAAAATAAGAGGGTGTTGTCTGCTGCGCATGCAATTTGTCTTCAGGATGAACTGATTTACATCAAAATGCACTCTTGCAGAAGTTATTTTGAGCATTATAATGAAAGCTCTTCTGTGCTTTTTTCCTCTTTGGTAATGATGTGCATGTTGTACAGTGATTAAAGTAAAAAGAGAAATGAAAAGTTGCTGTGGATTTTTACAAGTGACTATTGATTTATACATACAGAATATACAAATGTTGTTGTTTTATTTCATTGTAAGTTGATCATTAAATAAACTTCAGCACAAGATATTGTCCTATGTTAATGAACTAGTAGAATGTAGTAGTGAGGTAGGCCTTTGCATAAAACTTCACTTGTTTTATAGCTGTGCTTATCAGTGTTGCAAAAACCTTTAGTAAAACATTAAAAACTTGCTCCATAGATTCAGATGTTCTTGATCAGCCACATGTTATTGCTGCTTGTGTGTATGTATGTGTGCGTGTTTGTGAGAAAGAGTGAGATATTCATGTGAATCATTAAGATTCAGAGGACCATGTGCCTCCCAGATGTCACTGCAACATTGTTAAATTAGGCCTATCAAGCTGAGCGATCCGCTTTGAATTTGTACGAATGAAATGGCTAATTAAGTCAATTTATAAAAAGAAAAATGAGGATATTGTGTGTGTGTGTGTGTGTGTGTGTGTGTGTGTGTGTTTGTGTGTTTGTGTGTGTGTGTTGGGAGGGAGGGGGGTTGGGGGACATTGCATCAGACATTACAGAATTTGGATAACATCTATTGGAAAAAATTCCCATATGGCAAATTAATTCACCTATTTATCAAAAGAAGAAAACATGAGGAGTGTAATTGTGTTTTTCTATTATTAGCTTTGACTAATATCAACAATAAAAAGAAAGCAGAAAATATAAAATACAAATGCTGTCTGGCAAGAAGACAATTAAAGCAACAACAAGTTAAAGTTTTAGAGTGTAATAGGCCTCAGTGTTGCTTACCCAATAAAGATTTACCTGAGGAGATTGATGAGTTGGACTGAGGCAGAGAAGGTCAAAGGGGTTGGAACGGCCCATAAACAGAGGGATTTACTCTCTCTTTATTCTACCTGCAGATTTACCCTTACTCTGCCTCTGGTAAGAAATTCTCAGTAAGTCACAGTGACTAAAATAAACCAATGATTCACATTTGGTTATCCCCCAGAGCAGCAGTATAAGAAGCAGTCTGAGGGAGGATGAAAAATGAATGGTATCCCCAGTTGTCAATAATGTATGAGTTGATTATATTTTAGGGAAATATGAAGGGTACGAAGGCTTTTTTTGAAGGGTGGGGTCACAGTATGTTCACCCTCTCAACCAGCATCGATCCACCATGAAATGTTGATCCAGATGAACATTTCAGTATGATGCACTGGTGAGAGAAGTCCGTAAAGAAGTCAGCAGCCCTTCCTAGTGGCACTGTACAAAATGACTGAGGAGTGCACATTTGGGGGAATGTTAAAGTAGAGTTCAAAGCAGAGTTCTTTCTTTCTTTCTTTTTGAATCATATTAAACTTAACTTAAATAGGATCCAAAAGCTAGGAGCAAAAAGATGCCTATTCTGACCTGCCTATAGTCCCCTTCACAAATGTCAAATGGATGATTAGAAATTAGCTTCTGTGGTGACAGGCTTCAGGGATCAAAAGATAAAAAAAAGTGCTTTATGTTATGTCTTGCCAATCTGGGCTGGGATTGGTGCCACATAATATACAGTTGAGAGGTGGAATTGAGGGTCAACCACAATCTGGTGTAATAATGGTGGGTGGCTGGAAGAGAATGGAGGACCAATTAAATAGACCAAAGTGGATGCAAGAACCACTTATTGTACGGTCAGAATTTGTTACACTCAAATTGAAAATTTTGTGCACTTTCACATGATATTCCTCGTTTGGTTTGACAGCTTAGTTTCTGGAGGATAAAAAAGTAATGATTATTAGAAATAATTAGAGCACTCATCTCTATTATTATTAGAGGAATACAACAAATTAGAGATCAGATAAAACAGTTCGGGATTTTGGGTAAACTGTTAAAACAGATTACGGCACGCATTCAGTGGTGTCAATGTTTGCCTGTTGGATAAAAAAAAACTGTTTTGAAACATTGGCTATGTATAGTTAGACATGTGTGAGTCAGTATACATTTGAGGCTGGTGAGCTTGTAATGCTTTAATAACCTGTTTACAAACTACATAGGAGCACTTGACCGTATTACCCCTTTCACGGTGTGTGTGTGTGTGTGTGTGTGTGTGTGTGTGTGTGTGTGTGTGTGTGTTTTCTGCTGACGTCACCGCTGGAACTGCCCTGTCACGCGCTGTTAGTAAAAGTTGGGATAGGAGCTCCAGTCAGAGAGAGAGAGAGAAAGACAGAAAGAGAGAGAGAAAGAGAGAGAGAGAGCAAGGCAATTTTGCGGACAATTCATCGCCTTTGCAGTTGACATCAAACACTGGTAGAGCAAGCAGTTCCTTGTTGCCTTGGTAGAGAGAGAGAGAGAGAGAGGGAGAGAGAGACAGCGAGACGAGTGCCAGGCGACTTTCTCTGAAGTTGAAGCCAGAATTTCGCCAGTAAACTGCCGGAGGAGAGGAGCGGACGAACCGTGTTTTGGATTTGTTAGCTAAATAAGGGGGGAAAGACACGTTCGCTTATCGCTAGAAGTTCATGAGCTACATAAACAAAAGTTGAAGTTTGGCGGTGCTGCAGGCGGTAAATGTTGTGACATTTTAGGGGAGCATTGCTCTAGCCGTCGACGGTCGAGTGGCGGGGTAAAACCCGAGCTGTCAAACCCGATGACTACTGCAAACTGCACCGGCAATGAGGAGCTGGACTTCAGACTGATCTTCGGAGAGGACGGGCAACAGCAGCCGTTAGGCCCCGCAGGTCAGTGTGTTTTCCTCTGTGCCCAGTGGCACAGTTTATACTGTATGTAACGTTACTGGTAGTAAACTTGGGGCACAATGTGTTGTAGTTACCAACTCCTTACCCTAGAGTTAGCCAGGCCGCCTTCAGCAGCAGCTCCATACTGTGTGCATCCTACAAAAGAGGAACCGACCATAACAAGTAGTCTGAGAAATTGAAATATTAAAATATCACCGGTCTTTTCTATCGTGCCGCTCGCCGAGCAAGTGCCCGAGACAACAGCTGTCATTAGCTTGGTATGCTAGCTGGTTAGCACTAGTGCTGTTATTGCCGTATGCTGTTATTTTAGCTGAAAACCCAGCGAAAACTTGTGAAACACTTTTGCGTTTTTGCAACAGATAGCATGAATGAATGCCGTGTAACTCTGGAGGGCCTGCAACAGTGTTAGCATGGTTGATAGTAATGTAGTGTGACTGAGAAAGGGAGCAATATTTTTGAATGTTACTATCACACATTGCAACAAAGTAGAGCACGATAATAATGTCACAACATTCAACATTTTGTCCAGTAGTCGTTAGTTGTTTGCAAAGTACAACTAGGACATGCATGGTGTAGTAATGTTGTTGTGACACATTGTAGACGGTGTTATTTGACTGTAAACAACAAATGTTAAATTTTGTCTAATTCGTGTAATTTAATAAGCATCACACAATTTCTAAAACAACCTTGAGGTTGT
This sequence comes from Centroberyx affinis, assembly GCF_046629955.1. Taxonomy (NCBI): domain Eukaryota; kingdom Metazoa; phylum Chordata; class Actinopteri; order Beryciformes; family Berycidae; genus Centroberyx; species Centroberyx affinis. The sequence continues at coordinate 461,241 of NW_027278838.1, read as the reverse complement.
TTAAGAATATTGTTTAATGTTGCCTAATATGAACAATTCACAATTACAATTATGCACAGGCACAGAGACAATTTTTGCAATGTTGTCTTCATACAGAGTTAACTAGTGGTTGACTTAGCTAAGTCAGGCAGTTTGCTTCTATCAGGTCCATAACTAACCAATCACACTAATGTAAAAAAGGAATAAAATTAGACGGTAATTTATAGTAGAATATAGGAAATAATATAATGACACAAGTACCATTCAAGTGTTGTGAGCTGTTATATTTTTAATATGGGAACCCCCCAGTGTGAATTAAACCGCTAACCTCTGTCCATGAAGTGACCCAAGACCTCAAAGATATTCACCGTTTCAGATGAGAGGGCACACTTGGAGGTGAGGTGGCCCTTATCATTGCACCTTGGCAAAGTTACAAACTAAAACACAGTCATACTGTTTATCACCTGCGTGGAGTAATAATATTTTCCTATTGTGCACAATTTGACTTCAACGGGGGACCTGAACTTTCGGAGTCACAAAAGTTTGAAATTATCTCTAGCCACTGCAGGTACGTTTTGGCTGTGTCTGGTTAAGTTTGCCAATTCTATTAGCTGCTTTGGCAGGTCCCCTTTGGCATGTGTTCAGTTTTTTATATTTGAAAACTATGTTGACCTTTGAAGCTTAGAGATCAAATTGCCATTGAAATTCTGAATCCATTAATCACTGTGGGTGCTTGATGAAAAAAATTGTTTCACGTGCTAGATGTCACAAATATAAGGGGCACATGCATGACGGAGACATACAGTGTTTGGGAATATATTTACACTTACAGTATTGAGGAAACTTAACAAAAAAACCCCATATCTATCTTTAGTAAGAGGGATTTAAACTAGTGATATACCAGTCACTTCTCTCGCCCTCAGGGCATCTCCCCTAATGTGACGTTCATATTCCAGAGCAACTTTTAAATAACTGCAAACAGTAAAATAAGTCAGCATTTATAATTGACCATGATTGCAAATAGCCTACATGGGACAATAATGCAATGCTAACGACTTGAAAAGAATTTAGGGATAGTTTTTCTTTTCTTTTAATAGTATTAGTAAACTAATATCATAATAGAGAAGAAGAGAATGAAATAGATTATGCGGTGGCCTGGCTTTGTTTTGCTTGTTTGTTTTGAAATGAAAGGTAATTGAATAATTGAAATAAGGGCCTAGTAATAGAATAATAGTAGAAAGTAAGCAAACTATCAACAGAGTCTTTATTATGGAGAAATGTGAATTATGGCAATTAATGGCTTTATTTGATAGCCCAAATATTCTGGATCCTTTTCCAGTAAATATTATAAATGGAAACTAAACTTTGAAACTTTGACTATTCAAGCATCTTAATAAACATTTGTTGTTTTCTTTTCTTTTTTTTATCTTTTCATTAATTTCTAAGAGCAATATTTCCAGTAAACAATGAGAAAAGTAATTGTGTTCTGTGGGGACAAAAATAGCTGCCAATATTAGGATAGAAACTTATTTATTTTTGTTAAAATTCATTTTTTATTTTTATAATTTTGTAAATTACTATATAGTTTGTGTTTCTTCATGGTTAGCCAATCAGACCTTACTGTCTATGTGTTCCCTTTTTGATATTTGCACCACCTTTCTGCTTTGTTGGATAGTATACAATGGAGAGTGTGTCAGAAATGATGGGAGAGAGCTGGGATAACATGTGACGAAGGTCATGAGCTGAATTTGAACCCACAAAGTTATGAATACATGGCATACGCCGCGGCCGCTCATCCACGCTAAGTTGAGCTTCATCATTTTTTGCTGTCTTTGGGCCTAAACCCCTGGTTCCATTGAATAGTCAGACTGTGTCCTTTTCATGAAACTATGGCAAAGTAATGAGTCCAAGAAGGCTTGGCTGGTGCTCACAATCTTCAATCAATTTTTCCCTAGATTAAAAAAGAAGTTTAATTTGGAGATGGGGCAAGGGGAAAAACTGCAGTTGGAATAAGCGTAGGAATAAAAGCGCCACTGTGCAAGTGGTTTTAATCTGGTCCGGACTGTATGACTTGGCCCAAAAGGGGAGCGCCTGTCCACATTAATAACTGGAGTGTAATACAGGATCACACAGCCAGAGTAACAGTGAGTTGCACACTCCTGAGTTGAATTGGTCTCCTTCTCTGCAGGCCAGACTCAAGTCAGGGCTTGTTTTTGTAACAACTTGGAGAACCTCTATTGTGCATATCTGACAGGTTTCTCTTCCGCTGAGCCTCTTATTGTTGTATGTTGCTAGAATTGGACTGTGATTATTATAATTGATCATTTTAATATGCACACAGCCAATCCTCAAGTAAACCAAAACTTTTAATTGATTTCAAGAGGTGTTGTGGGGGAAAGGAGAGGTTACTTCTCACAGAAGTCTTAGAAACAATAACTTTTCAGATCCATTCTGGCTCTCCATCATCACAAGTACCACTTTTTCTCTTTTCTTTTTCAACTCCAGTACCAAAAGTTACCATATCGTACCTTTCTTTCTGAGAGAGTGCATTTTATGGGACTGCGAGGCTACTGTCCATGATAGATGTTACCCTCTCTTCAACATCGCTGCTCTAAATATTTTCTCTTCTTAATTTTCTCAGTTTATGCAGCTGAATAGTAAAAGTAGGCTAGGTGTGGAGCCATTGAGAGTACACTCTAAGCAATAAGGCCTCCCCCTATTCCTTCACTCTCAAGTCCAACCACAGTCTATGTTGCTGCCTGCCAGCCCACCCCTACTTCTCTGTTTCTCTCTCTTTCTTTCCTCTTCTCTCTCTCTGTCTCTCTGTCTGTCTGTCTCTCTTTTTCTCTGTATGTCTCTTACTCTATCATGAGTGATTTGTTGTTCAGGAAACAGACTTCCCTTTGAAGTGAAACATTCCACTGTTCCATTCAGAGGCATCAGGCGAACTTAAGGGTTTTCCCCTGTTAAATGTATAATGCCAGTTGAATAGAAGCACAAATCCCGCTATGAACTCACCCTTAACTGGAAAGTGAGATAGTGTACCGATTATTCACGTCTCACTGAAAAAATCTTGGGGAAGGAAAAATAATAGGTTTTTACATCAAGGCTAAACTAAAGCTGAATACATTTACAACACTGGCATATTTAAATTTAGTAAAATTAACCAGTTCAGACCAATATCCCAGAATTACTGTCAGCATGTCTGTATAGTAAGGCAGTTAGTAAGGGAAATAACCCTATAATTAACATATTTAGGTTGACATCATCTTTTGGCAATCACTGAATAGTTATTAATCAATAGTAATTGCATCTTAAAGGACATATTATTTTTAAGGCATTTGCCTTATTTGCATATGCCATATTTGCCATAATGTTCAGCTTTACAGAATAGTTCACTCCGCTACAGAACAGGTTTGACTTGCCCAAACCTGACTGGACCAAACAGGACCCAAAGAACTTGGCTTTGGTTAGGCCGGACAGAATTTCTCACATAAATGTTTGTGTTTTGGCTGAGCTCGGCTTCTGAAGTATTGTGGAAGAATACTGTTTTCACCCATTCATTGTAAGAAAATGATTAGCAGTTTTGGGCTTTTGTCCAGTTTGTTACATTGTGGGAAAGGCTTTTATGTTGCTCCTTCAGCAACCTGAAACCCTGCTTGTTTGCATTGTTAGCATTCCTCATTTAAAAAAATGTTTATGGTTTACCATTTAGTTTGTGGCTAGTGGCACCCATTGATTTCATTTAGGAGTGCTAATAATGAAGGTGATTTTTTCACATTGTGACAGGTGCATGGCGCAGAAGAATGACAGAGTAAAATTCAGTATTTCAAACTTGACTGTTAAGTGGTAAACTGGTCTCCTGGTTGTTCATGTTCTGAGCAACTTTATGCATACGGGCTGTCGGTCGCTGACCTTTCCACCTTTTAGCCTACAGCTAACTGTCACGGTGAAACAGATTGCACTGAAAGTGGTAGAATTAGGTACTAGTGTGTGATGGTGACACAGGCCACAAGCAATGGCCTCCAAACATTTGAATTGGCCTTATCCCTTAAAGTACCACTTATCCCAGTTGTGAGAGAGTGCCTACAGTGAAGTGGTGTTGAGAGTGGCAGAATTAGGCAATGGTGAGTTAGGGTTACGCGGGTCACGAGCAGCGGCCTCATTGGGTGGCAGAGGTGGTATGAGGCAGGGGGGCAAATGTGCCCTTTATGGGTGGCAGAGTAGTGGATCCATAGTGGAGGTGTCTGGCTCTCTGCCCAGACATGCCATGTGGGGTTCAGTTGGCAGGGTGGAATGAAAGGAGAGGGGAGCGGACCGCTGTCTCCCTGCTGTTAAGGGGAACGTGAACAGTATTTTTGTTTGCTCGCTCTCCTCCAGACCTTTCTCTCTTTTTGTTTATTTTTATTTCCATCTTTGTTGACTTGTTTTTTTTTTTTTCGTTTTTTTCGTTTTTCCATGCTTGAAGGAACATTTTGTTGGTTTGTTGGTTGTCACCACACCAGCAGAGAACATTGCAGACCCACCACCAGGACCGCGGAGGCTTCTTTCCTCTCTCTCTCTCTCTGCTTTCTCAGGATGTGAGAGAGACCACCATTGACATCAGAGAGTCTGATCTAGGCTAATGAAATCTCCAGATGCCAGCAGTCGCCACCACCGCTCAGTAACTAGTCAGGTTTGATTCGGCTCTGTCATGCAGTGACATTTTCTTATCTTGTACCTGTGGGATTGACATTTTCGTGGTCTGATATCGTAGCACGTCGAGGCATAGTCTCAAAAAGACAGTTTCTGAAATTGTCAGGCTGACAGCAGCTAGTGGAGAAAGCTCTTTTGTCCTTGCTTAAGTTGTTGTCATTGCCCTGCTTCTCTGGACCACTGGCTCGGTCCTCTCAGTCCTTGTCGTGGGAAAGACTGAAATTACATCGCTCTCATGGTGGACTATTTTGAGCTCCCAAAGAGAGTGGCAGAGGGCAGGCGGCAGGTTCTAGAGACTCGTGCTTAGAGCAGGAGAACCCCTCTCATCCCAGCACGTCTGAAGCCATCCACTTTTTACTGCTCAAGCACTTTGCCATCTTGACGGGGAGAGGAGTGGAAGAATGCTGTGCGCCACGTCGCCAGGTGAGTGTGTCGGCACTCCCAGACACTGGCCAGGTGTGTTCTGTGTCTGTATGTATGTGTGTGTGTGTGTGTGTGTGTGTGTTTGTGCGTGTGTGTGTGTGTGTGTGTCTGTGTCTAGACTTTGAGGTCGAGGGGTGGGAGTCACCACTCAGACAAGCAGCTGTCATTAAGGTACAGGCTGTCCTGAAGTGTCAGAAATAGTATTAGATCTACCAAAAAAAAGAGAAGACAAAGAATTATAAAACTGTAAAAACATACAGCCAATTTAGTAATAGGACTCCAGTCCAAGGTTGAACTGCATATGACCAGCATAAGGTTTTGCTGATATTGTCTGTATGCATTGCACTTGACTCCCACTTGGCTAATGTACACTAAGCTTTTATCTTTTTTAAGGAGAGAACACTATTAAGGGTAGTGGACAGTGTTTGACATTTAGCCTAGTAAGTGTCTATAGACTGCGTTAACCTGGTAGTGTCAGCTAGAGGACTGTGGGTGAGAGAGAGAGAGGCTAGGAAGCTGCATGTTCTAACATCTATGGAAATGTAAGAGAGAGATAGAGGTAAAGGGTCAGTCAGTCAACCCATGCATGAGGTCCACATGTGGGGCTAGATCACCATGTGGGTGCCCCCTAACCCCACTGAACTGAAGGGGTCCCAGCACCCAGCGTGATGAGAGAGACGTTTGTTTCCTGGGGCGAGGCACGAGCAACTATGTGTGGCATCTGTCTAGTTTAAATTTAGTGTAACTGAAGCTACCGCTGGCTGCGCTGTATCAACATGCCAGGGGCCGCATTACGCCAGAGAGAAAGCTGTTGAACTCTTGCATTTAGTTAGATTTTTTTTTTCTTTCTCCCCCGGCCTCCTTTACTGAGAGGCGGGGCTAGCTACACTGGGCTTAGGGTGGTTTGAATCCCAGTTTATTTTAGGCTACCCCTCAAAGCCATGTTTCAGGCAGGCTAATGCTTGGTATTGGCACCCTATGCAGTTATTCTTGACCCACTCCCATTATGTTCCATATGATTAAGACTGAAATTTTCCAAAAATGAAATATGAATTATAAAGAAATATTAAGAAATACTGATTGTTGTAAAGCATGTTTATTGGAGAACATGTGGGAATTATCGCAGCAGGGTTGTGACGTAATTGGAGAGGTTCTATCAGGATAAATAAGAAAAAGGGTAGCCACTTTAGTCACTTTAAAAGTAGGGATGCACAGTGATGTTTTCTGGGGCTGATATTGTTGATTTTTTAACAGTGTGATCCAATCCAATCACTGATTAAAATGCATTTTACCCAGACTTTCTACTAACAATGGCACATCATGTAAAATTGCATAGCAATTCAACAGATTGTTCTCATGGCTGCCTTTCCATGTGTAAATAATTGTGTGTAAATGTGTTTATAATTTATCCAAACAGAAATTACATGTTAGTGTGTGCTTTGATGACTGAGGTGCTTACTTACTTTTTGCCACTTGTAGCGCATGAAAAGTCTTTCATTGCAGCAGCTTAGGCTCTGTCTTCTGTCCAATATATTAAACTGGGTCTAATCTATGATCATAGGCTGTGAAATGTAGGCTCTTTCCTGATCTGACAATTGACAATTCTTTTTTTTTTCAATCGATTGGATTGGTGGCTGATCGACCAGCACCCCTATTTAATATTATATTTTATATAACTACTACTTATCCAGTGTTGTCCCTTTGAAACTAATGATAAGTTTTGGCCGGAACAACAATAAAAAAAAAATAAAGATTTAGTAATATAAGTAGAAGCCGACTTCATAACAAAAAGGTGAGAGACAGAGAAGAAGAAAAAAGGGAGGGAGAGACTACAGAAACATAATCCTTGCATAATCCTAAAACAATCAACTTTATTTAAGACAGTTTCCTGTAGGCTTGGCTCATCAAAGGCATGTCTTTGGTTCTAGCTGTATGTTTCCAAATCACAGTATGTGGGATAGACTGGTGGTGCGGATGGTTGCTTTATGATCAAGACTTTGGTGACCTAAGACATTTTAATGGGTGTGAAGGTTGGTGAGCAATGGTTTGTCATGTTTTAGGGGAAATCAGTGCCTGGTTCATTAGAGTTGGTCTAGTCTAGATGCAGCCTTTTTGTGAAAGATCATGCCACATGTCGATGTAGGATTTGGGACTTGTGATTATTTAGCTCAAAAGAGTTTATTTATTTATGTATTGGATCTCTGTGATATTAGAGAGATATTTTGGTCCTTATGGGATAGACGTGGTTTTCTTGTCAGACATGTGTGAACCTGTAGGGGCTGTGAAAAAGACGTAGAGCAAGGGATTGATATTTTCAAGGTCTTTCTAGATTTTAGTTTAGGGGAAATTGTTGCCTTCCTGCTTTCCCCTTGATTATTTCCTGCTTGTTTTTTGTGTTGTTTTGTGTTGTCTTGATCACAGCCCTGATACAGAGTAATAGGGCTGTTAGGAAGCTCTCCTCAAGCAGAGCAGAGGGAATCTCTACCTAGGGTCACTGCACTTCCTACCCTTCCTTACAATCCCTGAGCTCCAAACTCCGTCACCACCACCACCTCCCCACATCCTCCTCTATGGGTGCACAAGCTACTCAGAGGGCTGGTAATGGTGCTGCTGGTACAGCTGTGTAATTAACCTGTGAGAAGATGGGGTCAAGGGGGGTGGGGGTGGGCAGTGTTGACATCATGTGGAGACTAGGAAGGTGTAAACAGTCTCAAATATGTATACTATTAGGGCTGTGCAAAAAAATCGATACAGCTGAGTATTGCAATATTTTTTTCCATGATACTGTATTGATTTTCCAGCCCCTTGTAACGATACATTAAAAAAATTATTCATGTTTTAAACAGATTTAAAATGTCCTTGTTTTGACTCAATTTGTCCGCTGAGTCATCACTATAATGTGATGTACATATTAGACTACCCAGGTGGTACACAGCAAGTTGTATTTTCAGCTCTATTTTTAAATTTTCAGTAAATTATGTAGAGTATTGCAATGTATCGCAATATGTATCGTATCGCAATGTATCGTGATACAATCGTATCGTGATACAATCGTATCGTGACCCATGTATCGTGATATGTATCGTATCGTGAGGTCCTTGCCCAGCCTTATATACTATTTTTACTTATTTCTGTACCTAGCACTTCTTTGCTGATACCTGGATATTCCAGGAATCAGACTGAACTTTTGGCCCATGCACTCTTTAGCTATATATTGTCTTCTTGTAATGTTGGCGATGTGAGAATTTAAGCTTATACTACTGTTGCACTTGACTTGCACAATTGACAGTTGTTGTGGATAGATCGGTAAAGGGATAGTTTGTTTTTTTGTGGAACTTTGCTATTTTTCCTACTTAACCCAGAGGCAGACAGACTGTGTGCAGTTTGAAGAAATGGAAAAGATTAGCTTAGCTAAGTTGTTGGAAGTCTACAGGATCAAGTAGCAGCTCCTCTCAAAAGTAGAGAAATAGACCTTTTAACTTCTCCAAAGGCTGGTCTCTATGCAGCACAAACATTCTTCTTCGGTTGGCATAGGTTGACACACTTGCACCACCAATCCCCTGCAGATCTGGCTCTTGCCATCGCTCTTCTGGCTCTGCCAATTCAGCCTCCCTCCGTGCCCTCTCAGCATCCAACTCCTGGAGTTCCTGCTCAGTATATTCCGGCTCAGATAAATATGGCTCTGAAACATACTGGTATTCCTCAAAGTCCAACATGGTTAGCCTATGGTCATTTTCGATAATAGCAAAGACCAACGGCTATGAGCTAGCTAGATAACTCCTGAAAGTTTTGAGTTTACAAAACTGCACTTTCACTTGAGAGAGTGGAGGCAGAACCTAATAGGAACTTGATAGGAAGTTGATATAATCTCATTTCTTTATTATTAGTCAAATTAACGACTTTATAAATATGTAAATTACAATGTATAGCTTTGTTAGACCAGCCATCCATCTTTGGAGAAGTTAAAAGGTCCATTTCCCTACTTTCGGGTCCCTTTTGATCCCGTAGACTTCCAGGAATTGAGCTAAGCTGACCGTTTCCATGCCTTCAAACTGCACGCAGAGACATATAAAAGGCACCCACAAGTTTGTCTGACTATATAAAGTATTCAAATTATCACTATCATTTTTTGTTAATACACAGATAGGCCTATGGTGACTGAGCTGAACTGCATGCATTCTAATGTTCCAGCTTCATCCCATTGGTTGACACTCTCCTGTATTTGGCAGTTGGATAATACAGCTATTCAGTCTCACTGCACTTTCCCAGACCCGCAGTTTGCAAATGTCAACTCAGATTTCTCTCTCTCTCTCTCTCTCTCTCCTCTCTCTCTCTCTCTCTCTCTCTCTCTCTCTCTCTCTCTCTCTCTCTCTCTCTCTCTCTCTCTCTCTCTCTCTCTCTATCTCTCTCTCACACACACACACACACACACACACACATACACACACAAAGGCTCTCCCTCCCTCTCTACCCCTCTCCTTCTCTCTCTCTCCCTCGCGCTCTCTCTCTCTCTCTCTTTCTCTCTCTCTCTCTCTCTCTCTCTCTCTCTCTCCCTGGCTCTCTGTTTCAGGCACATGCACAGTCAGCCCTGACAGATTGTTTAAATGTCACCCCTGCTAGCAGTAGCCTCTGATGTTATCTGCTCTGGGTTATTGGAGGCCGCCGGGCCGCCTGCGTTCGCCTTGGAGGACAATCGTCTAATGCACTGTAGCTCCCTGCTCATCCTGCCCCACTGAAACCAATGAATACACAAGCTGTCTGACACTGACACAGTCAAAGCAAGTAGTAAAGATGAGACTTATTTCTGGTCCAGTGAACATCAGACACATCATTGAATATCTGTAAATAATAGATATTAATGTGAAAAACATAAAAACGTTCGCATGTGATTTCATAAAATATGATTTAATAAAAGACTATTTGGCTCCATGCTGCATTTACAGTAAGGAGCCAGCTGAGCTTTTTGCCGTTTCCTTCATTTACAGTATGCTATAACAACTGTCTAAATCCATAGCTAAATAAATTGTCATACATATCAAAAGAAGTAATTTTTTCTCAACGCCTTTTTTAGAGTACCAAATTAATGTAGCTGAAAAGCAATCAGTGATGCTGTTTGAAAGGGATGCGTCGGTGGGTATTTAGTTCAGGTGATCACTTGGCACTCCATGTTTATCCCATAATGTTATCTCGGCATGAGATTGTTAATTAGGAGCTTAATTTAGCAGGCCGGCATATGTTAACATTGGCTTAGGCTGCCATTGTTAAGCCACTGCTGGCTGCCGAGTCTGCTGTGACGTTACAGGAAATCTTTTTGATGTAACCCTATAACATAACATTACAAGGATAAGAAAATAACAAGGCTCATTTGATGTCAGATTAAACTGATGTGACCAGTAGCTCATGACTCTATATGGACCTAGACCAGCTTTTTTTCTATCTCCCTTTTGAACATTCCCGGTTTTTCCCTTTTTCCTCTCACTAAAATAAATGTGTACACGGACCCACTCAACTACACATTCAGGGATCACCGGTTGGTTTGGCATTAACCCAGTCGGCAGGGTTTAGAGCCACAGGTGTAGGCCAGCCCTTAGAATATGTGTGTGTATGTGCGTCAGAGACTCTGTGTTTAGAAATGTAGGCAACCAGCCAGCCACAGAGTTCCTGGAAAAAACCAGGGGGAAGGAATTAAATTTGCTATTGAGGGCTCTGCAGGAAGCCACTGTTAATATTGTGTCAAACCCAAATTATTAAAATGTAAAGTAAAATTATTAAATCATAAATAATATAAAAAATACAGTTGTAGCCTAATTATGCTGGCATAGATGGTAACAATTATTCTGTTTTCAAATTACAAAGCAATAGTTCTGAAATAATTTACTTATCAATACAGACATTTGACTAGAGTACATGCAAAATAATGATGTAACAGATATGATGACCCGTGTTTCTATTAAGAGGCGGATATTTCTGTTTGTTTGTTAGATGTGGAAAAATATTTTTATTTGAATATTATTTTTTATTTATTATTTGATTAATCTTGCCAGACTCTTAAAGAACATTAAAAGTGGTCAAAATGATTAATTATTTTTTCAAATGAATTGTGCTAATGGTGCCTATGAGCTGCTTTTAATCAGCATATTTTTGCTTTAAATGTGTAACCTGTCTGTTCATGAGAAAGAATTAACAAGGAATCTAACCTGGGCACTCCACAAATTGGCCAAAAAAAAGCAGCATATTGGAGTTGCGGCCTGTAACAAGTCAGTTCCTATTTCATTTTCTTCCTTGGTTTACATTAGACTGTGTCATCACTACTAATATATTAATGAGAAAATGCAACATGTAAGATAAATGAACCACTTGTCATATTGTCAAGCATTGAAAATGTATTTTACAGCTATTTTACTGTAATCCACAGTTGAACTATTTGAGGTGTGTTTGATTTATCTTGCTAGAGTCTTCAACAAAAACACTGAACAACATGCTTGTGAGCTAAGGTAAATCAGCACTTCTCATGTTTATTCAAGTTTCCAAAATATGTTAGACTACTAATGTAGTACTATCATAGATAGTCTAGATAGCTAGTAATACTGTCTTTACACCTTACAGTACTTTGAGCGCATATATATTGTTTTGGTTGTGCAAATTAATTTAATAGCATTTGGTTATCCCAAATAGCCTTATAGTACATGGCATTTTGGCACAATTTTGCAGAGGTCTGTTGGTCAGCAGCCTTTGAAGAGAGCTGAAAGAGGAGACTGGGCTGAACACAAAGCCTTCTGTACAGGGGGTGTAAGCAGAGCCTCTTCTAATCAGCCTTCCTACCCACCACAAAGGGAACCCTGGCTTAGGTTACCCACTAGCCCCAACACCACACACTGCTGCTCAGCCTTGTGTGGAGGACAGACAGACACACACACACTCACGCACATACACAGGTATACTCAAATACACCCCTGTGTGCACACTGATACAGGGAGGCATAGAGGCATAAGCACAGGCGCACACGAACATATACGCGTACACACACCACACACACTTGTATGTCTGTACACATGCACAAATACACACAAAGAGCAGGCGAAATAAAGAATGTTGGCCCACCAACAGGAACCTGGAGCAGCAATGAGCTTGTCATCCTCTTGGGGAGAGACAAATCCTTCCCTCCCTTAGTAGTAAACTGGGCTTTCTCAGAATGTGGGCCTGTGTGTCAGCGGAGGCCACAGGACTCTGACACACTTCATGTGCACTGGGAGGAGGAGGAGGAGGAGGAGGAGGAGGAGAACAAAGTCTCTGAGGCTTATCCCCCAGGCGAGAGTTCCCAGGCAGTGTGACGGTCAGCCAGAGGCCTGTTGAGCCTTGTGTCAAGGAGCCAAGGCGGATGCCACCACCACCAGTGGTTTAGGCTGTTCCCCTTGGTTACCGTGAGGACATGTTGGTCCTTGGGGTGTGTCACTGACAGCCAGCAACCCCTGGTGAAACGTCTCCCGGTGAGGAGGAGCTATTATTAGCTTAGGTACAGCAAAGCCTCTTAGAGATCTTTATTTAACCGGATTGGCTGTGTGATGTATGGACACTTGAGGAGTTTGTGACGCACTGGGCTTTCAGGAAGAGAGCAGGGTCTCCGAGCCCAAGGCCATTGACAGATTGAGGTTGGCCATGTTGAACAATGGGTGGCATGTTATTGTCACTTGCACAACAGTACAAAATACACTGCAATTGTGCAAAATTTTGTTTACGCTACATTTGTATTTTTAAAAAGGTTGCCGCATTGATGGGTCATGATCTTTTTAAGCCTCTAGGGATTCATTTTGTAGGCGTACTTTATGGAAATCAAATTTTGTCACAAACCATTTTAGCCAAAACTCTGCTTAGTTGCTTAGTTCCTGGCAACATCAGCCTATTGCACATTCTATCTATTGGGGAGAGTTGGGAACTTTTGGAGACACAGCAATTGTGACTGTATAACTCTTTTAGATAAATGACCCTGGCTAATGGCATAATCTTTTATACAGATATCTCTGGTCTGCTCTGTCGCTCCCCAACATGGAGCTCAGTGCTGCTCTAGTCTGGTGCTGTGTCAGGTTATTTGATATAGTCCCAGCCTGGGGGTTGATGTTGATTTCTGTTTCTCCTGGGGATGGAGGGACGGATGAGGTGATGTTTACACCAGCTCCCCTCGGATCAGTTGACTCCACACATGCAGTACCACTGTTTCCCGTCTCCTCTCCTCTCATAGGAGAAATATAAATCCAACAATTTGCCTCCACACATGAATAAATGGATACAAAATATTTTAGGAAGTACACAGAGATGGAGTAAAGGATGGTTGGACAGACATATAGGACTACATAAGCTCTCCAAAACTGGAAATGCCCCCCCTCCTGTCTCCAGGCCACTGGGGTGGTTGATATCATCACAGCAGAAGCTGCCAGGGGAAATGAAGGGCACCTGGGAAAGAGGAGGCTAGACTGGTAGAAGGGGCTGGAGGTTATTTGTCTTCAGTCAGTATACAGATCTGAAACAAAGTATGGAGAAAGGGTTTTGCAATATAAGACTAAGATAACATTAATATTTTGGTATTGGCTGACAACATTAATACTGTTATATGGAGCAAGCTAATAGCAAGAAGGTGAATGGGACATTAACACATCTATTACATTGCTGACAAAGGAGTAGCTCAGTGTGGCTGTCGTTTGAGTGTGACTTTGGTTGAGTCAGACTCTTAATATTGCTTCACTTTGGCAGTATTTTGCTTTGATGGAGACTACTTTTATTAAGTACATCCATATCTTTGAGTGTTTCACTAATAGCATCCCGACAAATCGTCTCAACAAAATTGCACTTAGGTAGTACATTGCTGTTTGATGTGCAGCCAACAACAACAACTCTTGCACATACAGTAGATAGTTACCTCACATTGCTACTTTGCCAGTCGCACACTCGCAAGTAAAGCTGAATGCTGGTAGCAATCACAACTGCAAGTGCAACAATAAAATGGATTTCTTGAGTAATCCTTTATTTTCTTTGCAGAATTTAGAATAGAAGTATGGAAAGCTGGTGCTGAACGTCTTAACATTTTTTTGGTGGAATTGATATGAGTTGGTGAGTACCTACAAAGCACCACTCTTGCCCTTCCCGCCTTCTCTCTCCCCTCCCCTCGTGTCTGGCTCTGACAGGGGGCTTTCCCACCTCCTTACCCCCCTCACCCTATCCTAAAACCCTGTCTAGAGAGGTTTTAGGTGGCAGGCTAATCTTATCTTGGCCCAGGGAGAGGGGCTGTGAGCCAGGTAACCTGGTCCCCCCTGTCTGACACCCCACCAACACCGCCTCCCCTTAACTCTTATGACCTTACGATAGGTAACAAAAAATCTGAGACAGCAGAGGGACTTTTTAATGGTAATTTTTATGGCATTTCCCCTTTATTAGGTACAGGTGAGGGTGAGGGTATGATGCAGCAGAGAGAGAGACAGAAACAGAGAAAAACAAACAGAGACAGAGAGAGAGAGAGTGCTGAGCAATTTGAACTTATGAATATGTTGTATGCATGTTATACCACTGAGACACCAGGACAGCCCAGCAGAGGGATTTCTAATCGGTTATCTGAGGAGACTGAGAGACAGAGAGTCCAGAGACAGGCCTGGACATGGTAGTGCTATCATTACTACCACCCTGCCAACACAGCTGTCTAATGATCTCTCAGACTCCACCAAGAAGCTGTTAGCGGAAAAGCAACACAGTATCAAGACGTGTAGCCTATTTGTGAATGTAATCGTGCAGTTTAAGTTTTGTGCCTATTGTAGCAATCGCCAGAGAGAATGGGCTGTAACTCAGTAGGAAAGCTCACCTGTGCAAGGGAGCAGTCTTCGGCCATTGACCTTGCTTACAGTTCTTGCAGAGCAACACCAAACTATGGGTCCATTAGCAGTTCCAAATAAATTAAACATTTGTTATAATTTGCTGGAAGTACTCAATTTGTGGGGTTTACTGCTGTATGATCGGCTGATCACTAATCCAGTTGCCAATTATAATAATGCATTTTATCCAGATTTTCTACTAAAAATGGCACATCATCTAAAAGCACACAGCAAGCATAAATAGTACAATTCTAGTAATCCTAGGTTTTTCCAAACAGAAATTACATGTTAGTGTGTGCTTGATGACTGAGGTGCTTACTTACCTATTGCCTAAACTGGTTCTAATCTATGATCATAGGCTGTGAAATTGAAATTGAAACACAACATCAGAAGTGAACTGTAAATGCTAGATGGACGAGATACCTACACTACTAATGTTCTGCTGACTGCTGCATATTGACTTTTTACAGCATACAGTTTGACCGCTTTCCTGATTGGCAATTTTTGTTTTGTTTTGTTTTTTGATTGGGCAGTTGAACATTCTAAATCTGTCATCAGCTGATTATGATCAGTGACCAATCGATCACCCCTAAAATTATAAAAATGTCCATTCAAATTCTTTGCTGTCATTGTCTAAACTACCTGGCACTCATTGTATTGCATCCCATGTGGCAAACCCCACCATTCTGGCTCCATAACAAACCATAAAAAGTATTTACAAATACGACTCATATACTAACAAAGAAGTTCATCGCACACCAAGAGGCATTAGTCCAGCATTTCTTCAATAGTCCATATTTATTCTAATACAAGTGGAAAAAACATGTAGCGAACGATGCATTTCATTTCGCCAATAGGCTTTGTCAAGCTTGCCCTTTGCAATACTATTTAGCTCAGGTATTCTCTATGTTGGTCCTATAGGGAGAGGTGCAGCATGAATATTTGACGGCCTTGAATACCACTGACGTGTGTATTGGCACCTGGAAACAAAAATAAACTACATCAGTTTCCTCAGCGTGGCCCTCCCCTCTCCATATACAACCTATTCAGACTGCTATTGATATACATGTTATTGACGTCAAATACTGCATTATTTTACCATATTTCTTCTGGCAGTACTATAATAACAACAGTAACACCTGCCTATGCCTCGTTCTCATTATTGCTACTTAATATCTGTCCTACCCTGGACAATAAGTGTCTGTGGTGTGATGAGTACTCCATTGCTACAGCAGCTCTTCAGACAAGTGGCTGAATTGAGAAGCAGACTCTGTTTGGGCTGTTTTTTTGTCTTTCCTTTTCTGCCTCTCTCCTCCTTTCTGCAACTTTCCTTTTTTATTTAGTGAACCATGCTAATGAACTGGGATTCTGTGGGGGAACAATAATGGCTGGCCCGCCTCACTCATTTAGAGAAGCATCTCAATGAGGACGAGATGTGTACATGCACTGAACAACAGGCGGGTTGTTTTTCACTCAACCCACAGGCTCTTAAGAATGGGGATCTCTGTTTTAATGCAGGAATATTTATGGCTGGCTCTTGCCTCTCACTAATTCCCTCTAATTGAAAATGTCTTTTGAAATTAGTCCCTATTATATGGGCTTTCTGTAGGATGAATGAATATATGTGAATAACCCATGTAAAAAAAAAAAAAAGAAAGCAGTTTTATCTTTCATGTGAAGCATACAATTAATTGTTTGCACTTTCAGTTTAACACTGAGAATTAATTAAGTTATCAAGCAAAAGGGAAGTACACTCGTGAGATGGATTAGCTTGATTTCTTTATCATTGCTGCATACATGGAACATTTTGCAACCTGAGTAGTTCTCTAAAAGAGCTGTAACAGCACCAGAAGGTCATCATGCCACTATAAAAGAAGATGTAAGGTTTCTGTTTTCTATTAGCATGGTCTGGTGAGCCACGTGTGACAGTGTATGCTATAGAAAGAGGGCACACACAGCTCCTCCACTGAGGTGTGTGTGTGTGTGTGTGTGTGTGTGTGTGTGTGTGTGTGTGTGTGTGTGTGTGTGTGCTCAGGGGTCAGGCTGACTGCTAGCTACTGACCCTCACTTCACTTGACTGCCCCCTACCACCACCACCATACACACCCCTCTCTCTTTCTATCTTTGTATTTTCTTTCACACTGCTTCCTCTTTCACATTGCGTCTCTCATTTCACTCCTTCTCTCCCTCTCTCTCTTCATCTCTTTTCTTATTCTTTTCTCCCAATTCAGTCTATCAGTTAGTGAGAGGATCCACTGCGCTTTCTTTTTCTCCCTCTCTCCAGCCTCTCGCTATCTTTCTTTCTCTCCCTCTCTTCTCTGTTGTCCTTCTGTCTCTCTCTCCCTGTCAGTCAGTCAGATGCTGTCGTCAGAGGATCCGCTGCTGGGTCTTGTGACAGACAGGCAGGGCCAGTGTGGAGCTGAGCAGCTATAAATAAAGAGCCTGCTGCCGCTGCCTCTGCTGCTGCTGTTGGGAGGGAGGGAGGGAGAGAGGGAGGACAGAAACACAGATACACACTCGGCTCCCAAACCCCCTCCCCTTTTCACAAATTCCTTTCAGACTGTCTTTAGCTTCTCATTCAACAAAGCTGTGATTTTGTGTGGATATCATTTGAAGTTGAAAGAACCAAGTGCAGGAACTTTCTGAACTTACTGTTGACTATCCCTCTGTGCTTACCAGTTTAATAAAGCTTTGACTTTTTTAGTGATAGGTAAAGATTTATTTAGTTTTAATAAATGTAACAAAATGCTTTTTATTTTGAGGTAGATGGGAACATCTGAGGGATATGGGGAAGTGTTGTTGTGTAATGTCACAGTGATTTCACAACCTTATCCTGTACAGGCTCCACTGTGGTTTTGGCTAAGCTAGATACATGTGTTTTATGAATACACATTGGGCTGTATATGTGCCCTGATCATTTTGCAATTTTCTAAAGGACATTAATCATTTCATTTTTTGTCTTTTCCTTCTGCAGTTAAGTTCACGTTGGATTCATCATTGCTTAAATACCCAAAGATAGGACATGACAGGGAGGCTGTGCTGGTGTTTGCATGCTTTATTTTATTATTTAGGCTTAGCCTTATTTTAACAGGGCTAGTCACATTGAGATGAGCGTCTCCTTTCCAAGTCAGTCCTGGCCGAGAAGGCAGCATACGGATAGTTGTGTACTTACCTAACATGTAATACATAAAAACAATTATGATAATAACTTTTCCTTGGCTTTTAGAGAGGCAATAATGTGTAACATTTTGGTAGCTTTTGTGTATGGATGGGGGGGTTTGAAAAAATCTATAATAACACACACCTATCTTTACTAGCAAATGGATGACTATTGAAACCTTCAGAAGGCAAAGGCATAACTCAAACTCATTCAAAGCATTATGCAAGGAAAAGATTTTTGTCAAGAACACTGACAAGCATTAATGTTGCCTTGTTGCTCCCACTCAAAGGATTAAAAAAAATTGTATTCAAAGTTTAGGCTATTTCTCTTAATTTCCTCTTCTTAATTTCATCTTAACCAGTGGTTTGAGAGACATGTTTTGTATAAATATTTTCTTATTTAGCTCAGTTGTACTGTAGGCTAAAGAATGAATTATCACTTGTGGCCTCTGCTGTACTCATGCAGGATGGCTGCAAGATAGAAAAAAAAAAGTCACATGTGAAAACCTATGTGCGAATTAAAAGCATGTGTGTTTTTTGGACACGTGTTGATTTTCTTAAAGGAATAGTTCACCCAAAAATTAAAATTCGGTCATCATCTACTCACCCTCATGCCAAATGAAACACAGGTGAAATTTGTCCATATAACACACAGGGATGTTGCCAGCACAACTTGGTAGCAGCCTTCTCCAAATCAACTGAAGTCAATGGGGACCAGTTCTTTAGAGTTCCAAAGCAAAAACAGCCAAACAATCACACTGTGAATAGAAAGACCTATACACTATTATTTGTTGCAAATCAATCAGTTGTAGTCAAGATTTGCACTAAATTATGGTGTAAATATACTGTAGGTCTTTTTGGAACTCTGAAGAACTGGTCCCCACTGACTTCAGTTGTTTTGGAGAAGGCTGCTATGGAGTTGGGCTGGCAACCTCCCTGTGTGTTATATGGACAAACTTCACCTGTGTTTCTACTGGCATGAGGGTGAGTAGATGATGACAGAATTTTCAATTTTGGGTGAACTATTCCTTAAAATGCACTGAAACAAAACAAAAATAAAAAACAAATATTGAAACAGTGAAACAAATATTGTCATATGTAATGGCATGTGAAAATGCAAAAACACTTTTCACCAATGAATTGAGTCTCAAAACTGTGACATGTGATGTCAGAATACCACCTGAAAAAAATTGTTCACATATAAAAAACCCAACATGTGTCCAAAATGCACATATGCTTTGAATTCACATGTGGGTTTTCACATTTAGCCTAACTTTTTTTGTACAGGCAACTGGTCACAATGGTTACAAAGGTCTCCACATAAACTGAACACAGCGCTTCATAACAGTCGTCCAGGTCCCAAGCGTGTGTGTGTGTGTGTGTGTGTGTGTGTGTGTGTGTGTGTGTGTGTGTGCTCCCAATAGGTGCAACAGAGCGCAGTCAGTGGAGTTTATCAATAACCTCTAATAGAGTGGTGCCAGTGCGGACAATGGGCTCTTGTCTATTTAGCTGTGTGTGTGTGTGTGTGTGTTTGTTTCTGTGTGTGTGTGTGTGTGTGTGTGTGCATACTGCCTGTGTTGGCTGACCTTTGGTATAAATAGCCTGCCGGCGCTAGCTGTGATGACAGCCGAGAGCACGCACCGTTGTGTGAATTTGTTTCCTGAGTAGCACTGTTCATCGGTTATCCCTCTTGGAACAATGCCTATATGACCGCCTGCTACCCAGCAACACTGACAGACACACATGCATACACACACACACATGCTGCACATCCAACAGTACACACACATGCAAGCATACAAACACAATGGTAAACACACCATACACTCCCTTTCCTGATATATATATCTGGAATGGCGGTATCAGTGATGCAATAATCATCTTGTTGTTTGAGAGGAGGGCAATCCTCCCGGGAAACAGGCCAACGAACCCCTGTTCAAGGCTAGCCAAACTGAATAGCACCAATAACCAATAAAGGTACCAATAAAATGAATTAGACACTGATGTAGCTGCAAGCAGAGGCTTTTCTCAGTCTTTCCCTATGACCGTTCAGAAACCTTGGATGCAAAAGGCTACACAAACAATGGTAGTTATGTTTTGTTTTGAAGAACAGATTGTTAATTTGGGAAATAGTCAATACTGCAGGGATTCAATTTTTTTGTTTTTTAGCATCTTAGGCTTTTTGAATATTGCATGTATTTGCTATTTGGTGGATGCCTTTGTGTAAAGCATCTCACAATACCATGAGTGGATATGGGTGGCCCCAGTGCGAATCAAACACTGGCAGTGTAAGCATTTGTGCTATGCTTTATCAATTAAACTACAGTACACAGGATTGCAGGCTTATATGTTTTACTTGATTTGAAGAATCAGGCTTTAATGGTACAATCTAGCCTGGGACCCTTGTCGCAATCATCCCCTTGTCTCTCCACCATGACCTGTCCTATAAAGGCACTGACGTTCAACAATCATACAGGGAGGAATCCATTGTAGAAACAACAGAGATGCCAATTTCTACACCGATAGTAGTCTCAGTAGTCCATAATGCAATGTAGCCACAAGCCATGTTGAGTTTTGAGTAAGAGGCATGGCTCTCACTTTTTCTTGACTGGAAAGTTATTCTGGGAAATGTAGGAAATCACTAACTGAAGTAGAAGTGGATGAGGCTGGTTGAGGGAAAGTGGGTTCACCAAAAAAATAATAACACTTAATCACAAAATAACTCTTGGAATGCACTGAACATCACAGATTGATGATATATAACAGTATAAGAGTATTCAAGAGTGGATTTTTCCTTAACTGTGTGTATTTCATGAAGGCTATTTTCAGCAAGAAAGGAAATTGTAATAATGATCACTGAGAGAGAACTATGTGATGTGAAGAATTGGGTCTGAGTAGCTATATAATTCTTTTTACAATGAAGTCACTTGCAGTGGTCATCAATATATTGTGTATTGGAAGAAACTTAGTTTTGCGGAAATGTGATGATTCTTGTAGTCTGAAAAGCACCCTGATGACTCATTCAGCTTATATGCTTAATATGTAAGCACAAGCCCACTTATGACTGTGGTGGTTCAAATCTGTGATGGCTCAGTCTTTTCTCTTACGTCTAACTTGTCTACACTCTTTCCTGTGTGTCTTCACTGTTAAGTCAATCAAGTAGAATTTATTTAAGTGCTTTTAGCAAAACAAATTTGTCACAGTCATTTTTATTGTACTTTTTCTTGCATTCTCAGTGAAGAGAAAAAGTGAAGTGAGAGAAAATCAGTGATGGCTGACAATATGGTCTGAATAACTGACTTAATCTTCTCCTTTTCTTGTTCTTCCTTTGCCTAGATCTGGAGCCCGATGACAACACGTCGTTCTACATCCTGAATGTGGGCCAGCCCCAGTCAATGGTTACCAACCACCAGTCTGTCGGCCTGCCCCGTCATGGCATGCAGTCCCACTCCCAGGTCATCAGCACTTCTCCACGCCTTCAGCCACACAAACTAGCCTCTGGGCCCCAGAGCTATGAGGCACAAGGCTCAAAGTACAGCACCTCCCCCCTCCTGCCCCCTGTCCACGTGGGGGCACCTAAGGCCTTTGAGTGCCCCAGCATCCAGATCACCTCTATCTCACCCAGCTGCCAGCAGGAGATGGACGCCAATGAGGAGGATCTGAGGGTGAACGGCCCTGACGGGGACTACCACGGGGACCGGCCCCTGTCCAGGGACCACCTGTATTTGCCCCTGGACCACTCATACCGGGACTCCTCGCTCAGCCCGAGCCCGTGCAGCAGCCTCTCCTCCAGGAGCTGGTTCTCTGATGCCTCCTCCTGCGAATCGTTCTCCCACGTCTACGACGATGTAGACTCAGAGCTAAATGAGGCGGCTGCCCGGTTCACCCTGGGCTCCCCGCTCACTTCCCCAGGCTGTGCCTCCCCTCAAACAGGTGGCGGAGTCTTGGAGGAGCAGGCCCCCTGGCAGCACCACCACCCCGCCTTCGTCCACTCCCACTCCATCACCCTGTCACCCCGGCAGTCTCCCTGCCACTCGCCACGCACCAGTGTCACTGATGAGAATTGGCTGAGCCCACGGTCACCCTCGCGGCCCTCCTCGCGCCCCACCTCGCCCTGTGGGAAGAGGCGCCACTCCAGTGCCGACATCTGCTACCAGGGCTCAGTGTCTCCCCACCACTCACCCACACCCACCCCAGGGCCCTCGCCTAGGGGCAGTGTGACAGAGGACACCTGGATTGGCAGCCCCTCCGTAGGCATGTCGCCCTTCCAGTGCTGCCCCTCT
Organism: Centroberyx affinis; assembly: GCF_046629955.1. Classification (NCBI taxonomy): domain Eukaryota; kingdom Metazoa; phylum Chordata; class Actinopteri; order Beryciformes; family Berycidae; genus Centroberyx; species Centroberyx affinis. The sequence goes on along the minus strand of NW_027278838.1, from coordinate 438,848 downwards.
GAGGCCGACATCCCCTCCAAGACCAGGAAGACCTCCCAGGACAGAACAGCTATGCAGTCTGGGAAAGGCGAGCTGGGCCTAGACGACCAGGGGAATATGTCTCCTCATCTAGACTCTCCATCAGACGAGGCCATGCACGGCCTGAAGAAGGATGGGCCTGGGGAACAGTTCCTCTCAGTGCCCTCCCACTTCACATGGAACAAACCCAAGCCTGGTCACACACCTATATTCAGGTAATTAGCTGATCATGATGAGGATAAGCAGGAAAAGTAGGAGGATTATACTAATAACAATACCTTTACTAAATCCAGCTCCATCTCACAGTTATGTAATCCAATATATGACTCAGACTCCCTAGGAGAGGAATTCTTTAGAAAGTTTCATGTCACTTCCTTTCTATTTTTGAGAAAGAATTGCCTACAGTCGTTATTGCAATATGTGGAATAGATGCATGATGGATGACGTATATAGAGACCTTTGAAGCTTAAAGCTCAAAACATTAGGCTGTGTGGAGGTATCAGTATTTATGTGAGTTATCAATGTAATCACCACCTGGCAAGATAGCTCATGTGGTCATCATAAATACAATTAGTAGGTCAAGGCTAAAGAATAGACATCAATGGCGGACATCTTTATTGAGTGGGGTGAGCCATCTTAAAGTTCAAAAACCTTTTTGATCTAGAAGAGAAGTGTAAACATTGCATCGAAGTAAATTAGTATCACATAGCACTCTACATGAATAATAGGCTTATTGTCACTCAAGTGCAAATCGGTGTTCAGAAAGGGGGGAACTTTGAGCTTTGTATCTGCAGTATTCTGATGTACTGTAGTAGCACAATAGAGTAACATAAGGTTATTGGTGTATGGAGAGGAGCGTAGGGGCTCACACGCCCACAGCTCCAAGCGTACATACACACAGATGCAGGCACACTCTCCACATTAAAGGGTAATGGGTGCGATCAGAAGCTCTTGATCCTTGTATATCATGATGCAGTTTCTAAGGAGAGGAGACAGAGAGAGTCTGCTGCCTGCTCTCCTCAAATGTGTGCAGCAGATGAAGGCATGGCCTTGTTTGTGTGCACTGGCCCCTAGCGCTATAAATCAGCACAGGGCACATATGGCTAGGGGGGCCCACACACACAAGCACGCACGCACGCACGCACACACACACACACACACACACACACACACACACACACACACACACACATACTGTACATACTTGCTCAAACAGACTTTAGCACTCCCCAGACAACAACGGGGTCAGCCGCATGACAATTCTCAACCATTCAGTCTTAGTATCTTTGTCCTTATAAGTTTTATGTTCCCAGTGATGCTACAGAAGACGCCATCAAAGATGTCTCCCATTTTGCGTTTATCCTGCATCTGTCCTGCACTGGTACCGCAGAGGCAATAGCAACTTATTCTTTTCTCACATGTTATGCAGTAGAGCAAAATTAATTGTTATTATAACACACAACAGACACAGTACAATGTCTATATTGCTAGAGAATTACGTGATCGGTGAAGCTGATCACATCCACACCACCTGCATTGTTAAATTGTTTGAAGACATCACACACAGATTTAAAGGTCATGCTGTCAATTTGAAGCAATGAGGCGGTATCATGAAGGATGCAATAGCTCCAATTAGCAGTATTTTTTCCACTTTATTTTTCAGAGTTTACTTACTATGCTATTTATTTATTTTGCCTTACAAGTCTTTCCCTATACCCACTCCTGCTAAGACTAGCATTTCCCATACTACTTTAAATAGCTTAATTGCCGACATTAATTACCTTTATTGCAAAGAATATAGGCCCTAGGTAAATCTCCATTTTCAGATGTGACTTCTACAGTTGAGAATCAGCTACAGATGGTGTAAGCTCCTGTCTGCCACAGGAAAGAAGGTTCTTGAAATGCCTGTGTGCGTGCATGTGTGTGTGCAGAGTGTGTGTGTGTGTGTGTGTGTGTGTGTGTGTGTGTGTGTTAGTGGTGTTTTGAGCAGATGGCTCAGGCGGCTGGTCAGTGGGTAGGTTTCATTGGCCCAGCAGTGGAACGAGATGAGGTGGGTTTGGGTTAGTGTGGGGGGATGGGATGGAAAAGGGGTGGGGTGCCCAGACAAGCACTTTAATAAAGTGTCTGCTTCCACCTAAATCCCTGAGCTAAAAATGTAATGACACTGAAATGAGCTGGTTCCCAAAAGTTTTATTTTCTGTCTGATAAAAAGCCAATATTACCAAGTAGCCAATACAATTCTAGCCAGTAAGGAGAGTTTTGGCTAAAATTCCTTAGCAACAAATAATTCCAGGAAGTAAAAACTGAATCTCTGGATGCTTTAAATAGTGCTGGACACCATAATGTAGCAACTTTTGTAGAGACAAGGTTTTGCTTCTTCCACCTGCCTCACAAGATGTTGGGAGAAGGATGCTAGGGGGAAGATGGAGGCTGTAGAGGGGACCGGCTTGTGGGGACGTGACTGGAGCGGGAGCCCCCGCAGTATGGCTCGGACATCCGAGAAAGGTTACGCTATTTCAGGCCACAGGCCGCCGCTCCTGCTCTGCTCTGCCACACAGCTCATATTTCCTCTGTCCTCCCCTACTCCTGTTACCGTAGCAGCCATGCAAACCCACACTTCCTGGGTGGTTATGTCATGGCTGCAGGGAGGGAAACAGAAGGGTTGGGATACCACCATTACACTGCATCTGTGTTAGTCAGAGCTGTTGGCAGATGAAAACCTTGTTTGAAAAGTAAACTTTTAAGGAACTGAGAAAAATCTGTATAACTTTGAATACTGACTATTTTTTAAATTATACAACAGATTATACAACGGTCATGCAACTGACTCAGCACATAAATCACTATGTAAAATTTATTTTCAAGCAAAACCAGACCAAAATGGTAGTGACAGTGTATTCCCATGCCAACTGTTTGCCTACAATCACATGTGATTTGCTCAATATGACTAGTTAGCCTTTACGTAACAAGATACAACATCATGTGGTTTTCGGGGGCATTTCCTTGTCATATGTGGTCGGAGAATCTGTAGAATGTAGCTCAATTTGATTTGGAACCACAAGGCTACACCGAGTACACACACACAAAACTCCTAATTGACCAAAATGTCAGATACATGCCTTTTTTATTCAAAAATTCAGTCTTTCCTCTTGATTCGGTGCCAGTCTGTGGAAATGGCTCCAATGAAAGCCTGACTCACATGTCTTCCATTCAGTCTGATCAGATTGGTCCATGTGTAGCCAGCTCTTGACGGACACTTGGAAAGGGAATAATTGAGGGAGTCAACCATGCTGATTGAGACTTTACAAACTTTCCCTTTTACAAAAATTTCCATTTGATTTCTTCTGTCAAAGATCTATCATGGCATTTAGGCTCTGTATGGCATGTTTGCATGCTAGAACCCTCTCATGTGCCCAAATGGAAAACTTAGACCACCATATGACAGAGGTGCACAAAGGGCCTACAGTAGTAAAAACTGAAGTAGAACTCACTGTGGTGGCATAGGATGTCTGCCTCTTGGCCCATGAGACAGCACATACTTGTAACTGCCTACAGTGATGTGTCATTTTACTGACTCATAGGCCTAAATTACACACGCACATGTATGCACACACATGCAGTTACATTCTTGCACACACACACACACTCAATGCGGGTCTGCATGGATGCACACACAGACGCACACACACACACACACACACACACACACACACATGCACACACAGTTTCATTTCTTCTTGTGCATACTGCTAAGAAAACTATGGCACTATGTAACTGTTGTCAGACTAGAACACCTGGATGACACACATACTGTGTGCGCTGCCCTACAACAGGGCTTTTGGCTCATGAATAATAAATTGTGTACAGTATCAAGGGTTTACACTGTGGCTTGCATTACAGTGCATGTAGCTGATGTGTTTAGGTCTATTTGTAAACTAAACTAAAGTAAGCTAAATTAATTATATTATTCACTGTTAAAGGTATTAGACACATGATAATGATAATGATAATAGTGATAATGAGAGTTAGGGGCAGTTAAAGGGGCATATTTCACCCATAATTTATTTGGATGGTTTATTTTGTCCCAGGCTTTGCTGTAATTGATTCTCCAAGAAAGATTCATGAGTCATTAGCCACTTTGCCGTAATTCTTTTTGAATTTGAATTCTGAAAAAGCCTTATTCACTAAGTACATAAATCGGCTTACTGACTTACTGACTGACTTTCCCAACATTATCCGTCTGCGAGGCCATGCTGTTGGAGGACAGATTCAAACTTAACTCTCAATAACTGTAAAACCAAATACATTTGGGCTAGACTGCGTATAGTTTGGGGATTCAGTTGATTGCGGGAATAGCGGTCATAATAATGATGATGATGACGATGATGACATCAACAACAACAACAATAATTATAATGGGTGATGGCTTGGCTGATACTAAAGGCTGATGCCAGTGGTTACAGTTTATACTGGGGATGAACTGATCTAATGCACTCAACAACGGAGAGAGACCCAGTTTCTCTCTGGAGAAGACCATTGAGTGTTTTATTTTCGAGTGCAGCTGTTCAAATATGATTGTGGCCTACACAGATAAAAAAAAAAACGCAGGGAGGAAAAACACACAATGCCAGCCCCTGTGGTGCACTACACATACTACACACACACACACACACACACACACACACACACACACACACACACACACACACACTCTGTCACTCATGTACTCACTCACTCACTCTTTTTTGTCTCTCCATCTGTCTTTCTCTCACTCTCTGTCTCTCACAAACACATTTGTCCACTTTGTTCAGTTCTTTCTACACTTCTACTTCACCCCACCACTCCCACAGGCCCACATAGTAAAAAGTAAAAACTCATAGTGAAAAGTCCCCCTAGAAAATGATTCACCCGTTTAGCCTTAACATGACCTATTACAAGTGTTATGGTTTCAGATCAGGGTTAATGTATGTGGGCATTCCGGTGATTCACTGTCTGGTGGGGCTGAGTACACCACATGCTGTACCCCCATTTACTAGCTATTATGTCTCAGACCATGAGAGGGGAAACCACGTTTTTAAATGTTTTTGGTATGCCATCATTATGTGTTAATGAGCGTTGGTGTCAATAGACCACTCAAGTGCTTTTGTCTTTAAGTATTTTTTTATAAAATGATTTTGTCTGTGGAGCAATTCTGGAGAATTCTTTTCTCAGTGATCAGACCTCAAGCCCTTTGGAGTTTTTCTTATATGTGAGAAAAGATTGTTCATATTCACAGACACTAGGCTAATTACCATAACCACAAACATTTCTACTGACTGCTTTGAATTAATCTTATGAGTTCACACAACATTGTAATTCAAAATAATTTCATAATATAAATCATAATTTTTTTTTCTGTGCCTGTTTGTGTGGGTGTGTATGCATGTGTGTGTGGTATTCTCCCCTCAGGACCTCCTCCCTGCCCCCTCTAGATTGGCCGCTACCCAGCCAGTTTGGCCAGTATGAACTGAAGATAGAGGTGCACCCCAAGGCCCACCACCGAGCACACTATGAGACCGAGGGCAGCCGAGGAGCTGTCAAAGCAGCATCCGGGGGCCACCCAATTGTCAAGGTAACACACTTGTCCTCTCCGCTGTCCTCTCCTTTGTTAGATAGCAGTGCGAAACAGATGTATGTGAAAAGTCCCAGTTTACGGCTAATGCTTTTGCTAAACAGGTGGTGAAAAAGCCTTGAAGAAGCACGGTGGTCTTTGGCAAAGCGTTGACATATATTTATATATTTTACTGCTGCTGAGCTCTCAGCAGTGTCATGAAACTGCGCCACTGCATCCTTTCCACTGAAAACATCTAGAAAATCAAGCTAGTGCTGTAAAGGGGAGCTGGGGGTTGTGTTTACGCAATGAACACCACAACAACACCAGCCGTGTTTCTCCTAGACATCTTTCTTAATGGGAGGGAAATACCTTTGAGATGGAATTCAAAATATGCGTAAAATTCTCCTCTGAAACTACAATTCAATTGGCACCTTTAGCCCGTTTGTCATCCTCCTGGCCTCGTCACATCTCCTACCTCTAATATTGTAATCACAATCTGTAGTTTAAGCATGACACTACAAAGACCATTACCCAAAGATTAAAATTTTAGCAGTGTAAAAACATTATTAGAATTTGTTAAGACATCTTATGCAAAAAAGCTGTTTTACATCACATAAACACAAGTAGATTGCCCCTGTTCCACTGTAAACAAAATACCAATCACTGATGCCTTAGTGTACGTCATAATCCACCATACCAAAGATCAAATTCCCCTGTGAGGTCAGGGCTGATTTATTGTGCGTGTTTGTTAACATGATGCTTGCCTTGCATTACTTAAGATGGACTCTGTGCCCTGAGCACCTGTACCACCCAGCACCTATTGCATTACCCACATAGCCAAGACGTCACCCTGGCAACCTCCAGTCATGAAATAGAACATGAGAGGATGGCTAACAAGGATGAGCAATGACCTCAACCAAACTTATTTGGTGAATTTAGCAATTGCTTCCTGAATGATGGGCTGTTTTCCATTCAGTAGGGTTCAACTCTTCATACTGGGAATACAATACAATACGTAGGGAACAACCTCTTCTGCCTGCCTAGAAGTTGCATTACCCTTTAGAAAATGTTTCATCTTCTTTGTGCAGTGCCTGTGGCAGGTCCCTTTTGGCCAACTGGAATCTACCCATAGCTGTTGACATCGACTGACTATCATTAATAAATCATTGTACAGCTTTATAGCCCATACATCAGTGGCGGTAGTGAATTAATCTTACAGTGAGGGTCTCATTTTACATATTTGCATGTGTGGATTGTCACACGGATCCTCTCCCACAGCTAGACTGTCAGTCAACCTGTTGAAGCAGGAAGAGGACCAGGTAGGCTAGAGAGCTGTCACTATAGCCCAGTCAGCTACTCTGTCATTTGATAGTAACTGAGAGAGACTCGGTGAGCCTACCTGCAGCTAGGACCGCTGTTCACTAGGCCAGAGAGAGAGAGAGAGACAGAGAGAGAGAGGATGAGGGAGAGAGAGAGTTCAGTCTGATTAATATTTCAAGGCCACAGCAACAGGCTTCCTTTGTGTGTATGATTAAGGTAGGGCCTTGCAGCATGACCATGACCATTGTTGTGGAACCCAACAATGGCAGAGCTTAGCCAATCAGCTGACTGTCAACCCAACAAGATCACCACATACAGCTGAAGTCCCCTATCCTCCATATATCTTGGCGCCTGCAATGGTGCCTGTAACATTTTATTTTTCAAATTTTGGAAAGTAGAACTGAATAAGTGTATTTCATCACAAAACTCTCAATCAAATGGTTGGCCAATCATTCCTTGTGCCTTTTGATGGTGATAAGAAAACAAAATTGAAAGTGCCACAGTAAAAGTCCTATGATGACTACAAAGTGTGTCTTTATAGTGAGATGAGTTTCATATTAGATTTTGAGCTCCCACTTTATCTTGCTGCCACTGTTGCCTTTATGTCTTTTCAATATATCACTAGGGACTGAAGATTGAAAGTAAACTTTATCGCTAACTCTGTCAACCCTTAATGTTAATTTGTAAAATTAACAAACAAAATATGTAAATTGAACAGCTGTGCTCACAAAATAGGATATAAATACATTCTGGAGTGACTTTTTGGAAGTCAGTCCACAGTCTAACCATGCTTTGGTATTTTCTTAATTGCTCACTTGGCTTGATTTCCCTCTAGGGTTTTATTTTTGATGTTAATTATTGTTGTGTGTGTCACCATGTAGCCATTAAATCTTCCCCAGTCCCCATTAATTTCAGCGTCTGATTCAAAGAAACACCAGAGTAGGAGTCATAAGCCACTTTTCCATCCAAAGGCCGAGGAGCCGGAGCCAGAGCCTGCTCAAAATCTTCACAACACTTGATCGAGAGCACTTTTTGTTTATTTGGCACCAACTACTAAGCTTATGCACTCAAATATTGTTTTTTCAATTTTGAGTCAAATCACAGATGTTGAGTTTCACGAAATAACAAGGAAGTCCTAATTTGTCCCTTTAGAAACAGCTTGTTATCTCCTCATACATCCAGACATGCAGCCTTGCTCTATTCTCCCTTCAGGCCAATGATTAACCATTTCAACTGCAGTGAGACCAAGATTATATCCCGCCATGTGTGACGATGCATAATTTAGCTGTCAAATTTTTTCACCCAGGCATTGGCCACGCTTGCCCTCATTCCTCATCCCCAGGGGGAATTGTTTGGCTATAGGATTAGTCCACCAAATTTTGTAGCAGCCAGCGAGTGGAGAGCTTAAGATGTTTCATGTTGTCGTTGTTGTGGCTGAGGTAGTATGCTGTAACTTGACCACTTTGTACAATATTCAGTCCATAACATTCAGCAGTGGTTTGATTGCTACCACTTTTCAGATTAATCTTGATTTTCAAAATAAATGCTCTCACATGTTCTAACATAGACATTGCTCCAGAACAATTTCAGGTACACATTTGGATCTTGACACAACCCACATTTGGGTTGTGTCACTGACATGCAACATAAAATTAGTCGTTGGCTTAGATGATATCAGCAGTTGTCTGGCAGGTCTAACAGTCAGTGCCTTCGTTTACTAAACACCCTCTCCTGTATTGTTGGTCTGTTTAGCCTCTTTTTGATGCACCGTGTAAAAAGTACCATGAAGAAAGGTCACTCCTTCACCCTGTGATGCCATTATTGTTTTTACAGCAACACATTTACTATAAAACCCAACACATATACACAAAGTGCTTAGTATTATTGTTTCTTATTTTGTGCTGGTGGATAGCAGTTTATCACACTCAACAAGTTGCTGGATATTACGTCATGCTAAAATGGAAATTAAACAAGACAAAACAACAACAGCAAAAAACGCACTTTACTAGAAGTGTTAACTCATGAGACATTATCAGAGGGCATCAGAAGCACATTATGAGGGCGAATTATGTATGGCTAATAAAAGTCTCGTAACAGAAATGATTCATAATGTATTATGATGCATGTGATTTTCTGATGTGCATACAAATTAAATACACTTGTTAAATGCATATGATGTTTCATAATTCACATCATGTCTCTCTCTCTCGTGTGACATTTTTAGATAACTGACATTTCAGCTCAGATTAGTCATCAGACTTATGCACAAATATATATTCCAGTATTCTAGTATTCACTCCCGTACCCGCGACCACATCACCCCCGTCCTGCAAAACCTCCACTGGCTCCCCGTCCCACAGCGAATTCACTTCAAACTCCTCCTCATCACCTATAAAGCCCTCCACAACCTGGCTCCCCCCTATCTGACTGAGCTCCTTCACTGGCACACTCCCACCCGCAGCCTCCGGTCTGCTGACGCCAACCTCCTGTCCCCCCCATTAGGACCAAGCACCGGACCTGGGGGGACAGGGCTTTCTCGATTGCTGCTCCCTCCCTCTGGAACTCTCTCCCAAAGGATATCAGAGACTCTTCCTCACTCTCCACATTCAAGAAATCACTTAAAACACATCTTTTCAAAACTGCTTTTAATCTCTAACTCTTTTTTGGCCTCCTGGTCTTTTATTTTAATTATTTTCTCTTTCTCCCTATTTGATATGTTCTATTCTCTGTCTTATTCATTGATATTGTCTGTTATGTGTTTTGTTGTTTACTATGTAAAGCGTCTTTGAGTATCTAAAAAAGCGCTATACAAATATAATGTATTATTATTATTATTACTACAGTGTATATTCCAATATGTTTTAAAATATTTGACCTAGTTAAGGGCGGCATGGTGGCTCAGTGGGTTTGATTCCCAGCCTCGGCCCTTTCTGTTCTCCTTGTGTTGGCGTGTGTTTTTCTCCAGGTGCTCTAGTTTACTTTTACTTTTTTTTTTTCCCAAAGGTGTAAGCGTGTAGAGAAAATGAATGAAAAAGCTTGTTCAAGGGTGCTTAAATGATTTTTTAGAGATGTCATTTTTAGCCCAGTAGACCACAAGCATTGGTGAATAATTACTACTTCCAATACTTCAAAATTCATAAAATTGGTAAAAGTACTTTTGGATGGACTGAAATGATTCCAAGTTTGTGATGAAGCAGGTAGGCTTCTTAATAACCTGAACAATTTCTTTAAATAGCCTCAAATGTAGACATATCACTTGCAAGATAAGGCAAACCAAACTATAATATCAGAATTTAAGTATCTGAAAGGAATTCAGCTACAATTTTACCCAGCATGTTGGTCATAAGGGGGTCAGAGCACTTGACACTGTTAACTAGCTTGCACGTATCATGTCTCCCAGGTGTAGCAAGCTATTCCCTGGCATCACAGTGACACTGGTCCCAGAGTGTGTGACTGCAGCTTCTCTGCCACAGAATTAGGATGCATAGAATGGATATCGTTATCTACATCACCACATTTCAATTATTGCCGATGTATTGCATTTTGGCTGGCACCCTTAAGCAGGATGCAATAGAGCGTTTGTTATTGTCATGATAGCAAACATTGGTACAGAGCGGGGGGTTTAGAAAACTGCTTTGTTATGATGCCAAAGGCGTCATTTGAGCAAACAACCACATGGCTGCTGTGTTGAGCAATCCATTTTTCCTTGTCTTCAGGCACTGTCTGCATACCAAGCAAGGTTCATTTCAATGACACCATTAGGATTCTACTTTTAAAATACCATGAAACCCCAGGAATTGCCCCATCTACCCATTCTATTTCTAAGTCCTCTGCTCTCTGCGGGACCTCCTGTCCTCCTGGGGTCTTGACTCTGGTGGTGTGATGTCACCAGATGACGCCATGGCTGCCATCTGGACATGGTGGTGACTTCCTTTTGTGGCCGCGCTGTTGCCCAGATCAAGGCACTACCGAGCTGCTATGTCAACAGAAAAACAAGAGCATGAGGCAACACTGGGAAGGGAGCTGTGGGGCTGGTCTGGTTTACATGTGTAAAAGACCTTAGGGGAGGTAGACATGTCTGTGTTGTCGAGTTTTTGCGTGTGTGTGTGTGTGTGAGTGAGTGAGAGAGAGAGAGAGAGAGAGAGACTGCTTGCGTTATTTTGTCTTCTCCTTTGTGTGTTGATTGTACTAAGTGTTGTTTCCTAAAGCCCTCCTTCCCATTTAGTATTTTATCAAGTCTGTTGGACAAAGAGTGTTTGCATCAGCCAAAACCAGGGCTTTGTTTGTTGTTTTGTCCGTGATTACATCAGAAAATAGACTACTTCTATTGGCGTGTATGAAGCCTGGGATATGGGATTTTTGGGCGTTGACATTTGTGTTTTGGGACCCAGAGTTCACGCAGTAGAGTAAAAGGTTGGAGCAGGTGTGTGAAGTGAAGCCCACAACAGCAGGAAAAGCCAGCCCATATTACCTTATATGGTCAAAAAGGCACGCTTGTATGTAGTCTGGAGCGATGGCTGATACTGCTAGCCAAGAACAGGATTAAGCAGACACGTCCCCTTACATGCACTGATATTCATGCAAATATCTTCTTAATGACATAATTAAAAAAAAAAAAAAACACCTTAAGTGGAGACATTAGAAAAAATGAAATTAGCCATGCGACTCTAACTTCTTGTAGAACAAGAAGGCGCTCGGTGGAGTATAGACCTCTGCCAACTTGCAAAGCTGCAGCCTCCGTAATGGTTTCTGTTTGCTTATTGTTTATCTTGCGGGTTTGATTTTCTGACAAAAAAGCACATGAACCCAAGACTGTTTAGCAGCCGACATCGAAGTCTGCTGCTGTCAGACCATTGCACCAGCACATGAACGCAGCATAACCGTTATGGCAAAAAACGAGTAGTGGAAATCCCAAATGCTGATCACCACCAAAATCGAATCAACTGATCCTTGGGCCAAGGGCTATCTGTCCACCAAATTTCAGCCAAATCTGTTTGTAACATTTTGAGATATCTTGCTGACAGACAGGGTTAAAAACATAACCTCCTCCAACTTTGTTGGTGGAGGTAAAAATGTTGCCTTTATATTTCTATATAGAAGATGGGTGTTGTTTCCTTTGACTTATATTGTGGTGGATGGAATTTCAAGTTATTCTGCAACCAACTGTAGAGGGCAATAGAGGGACCATCTCTCCCAGGACCTCCATTTTGGCTTCAATAGCCAACCTGGGCAAAACAGTAGTTGAATACACTCAAGAGAAAGATTTGGGGTTTATCATATGAAGATGATTATAGTGCTGCATGTGCTCTTTGGTGTAGGGCTAGCTCTACAGAAAAGAGAGAAGTCCATTCTTCATGATTAAAGTTGAAAAGGCCTTACTCAGCACAGTGGCGCAGTGACCTGGGTTCAAGCCCTTCTGCCTGTAAGCATCCACCCTGCTAAGGTGTCCTTGAGCAAGACACTGGCTACGTTCCATTCCAAAGAGGCAATCCCTCAACCCTACACCCTGCTCAGGCGCCTGTTCAGTTACCTGATGCCCAGGATACTCTGTTGTGTACCGAGAGACATTTCAACAAACTTGCTAAATTCCTGCAAGGTGGTTGTGTTCTTACAGTAATCCCTTGTAAAATGTCAGGTACAATAAAAGCTGAATTGGTGATTTGCACACTCTACAGATGATCAGAATGAATAACACTTTATTTGCGACAATAAAGCTAACAGTAGCAGAAACCTATGCTGCCTAACAAACGTTATACCCATGTATTCAGTAGGTTCCAGGCAATTGATATATTTTTAATCAACTGTAGTTATAACCATAATCAGTTTTTATGTTTTTTAAACATCATTATTGTTAGTGGTAAGACTTTGCTTTTTATTAACAACCATGTGTTTTTACAGTATTCAATGAATATGTTAGGGTTTCCTTGAGTTATGAGGTTTTTAGCCGACAACAGCTTTACGCTGAAAATGCTCAAGGCAATATTGTGGATAAGCAGACAAGATGTTGGGAATGAGCTGTTGAAATTTCCGATCTGTAAGAAGGAAATGTTCCAACTTGTTCAAACCTTTTCTTCCTCTCAAACCTGAGGGGATGAGAAGGTTTAAGTCATGAATGCCTAGCTAGAGGATCTAGGCTATAGGTTATTAGTGCTTCTTACCTAATAGCTTTCACCTAGATTTAGGACTGTCTTCTCCAAAGAGAGAGTAGTTGTGTTTATTTCAAGTGGACTGTGTAGAATCTAATTGAGCTGTTTTAGGTCAGTGATTTCTTCAGTGGGTTCTGGACCACAGACACAGAGGCTCTAAAACAGTTCACACTGCTCTGAAACCACAACAAATATGAAGCAAATGAATCATATAGGAGAAGAACTTACTGTAGAGCTTTGTTTTACAAATGTCTAAACTTCATTAAGACTCAGTTTAATAAGCTTATTATCATACACTCTTCCAACAAATTGATAACGTTACGTGAGCTCTGTGTTTGCTCTGCCACTTGTATCATTATGTGACATTGCAAGCAGTAAAGAATGTTGTGTTGCTGTGCATTAATCCAAGCAATTAATAATTAGATTTTCCTTGGAATTTCACATCACAGTAGGCTAATGTGTGCTTCGGCGTCAAAACTATATCCTGTCTAGCTCAGGGAGTAGAACCTAAGAGACACTGTAAGGGGTCAGGAGCCCCAGTCAGGACACTGACTGGGGCTACCAGTACTGATAATGTATGCACTCATGGTACTGAAAGACACTTTGCATGAGGGTTTGCACCAAACGGCATATGTTGAAAACATTTGCGAGTCAGTGATCTAAAGAAAGACAAGAGAGTCATAAAGCCTTGGCTGGCAATGGTCATAACAGTCAGCTCCCCTCCTGACCGTACGTACAGTAGCCAGACAAACAAAAGCCAAACAGCGTGAC